>NC_056743.1:120956438-121036438 GCF_019279795.1 Protopterus annectens
CTGGGAAAGAACTCACTTGGCCGCCTTTGTTATTTTGCTGTTTTCATCACTGTAGTGTGATCTCGGAGTTGGTATATTTAAGTAGGGGGGTGTGGGGGGCACAGCACCCCACTTTATGTAACGTTTTAAAGTTTTTTTTTTTTCATTTTTGGAACAGCGATTTTTTTTTTTCCCTGGGGAAAAAAATCACTGTTCTAAGTGTTTGGGTTTGTAAGCTTTTGCTTACATGGGGTCGATAAATCAGCATTTGCTTTTTTTAAGCATTCGCTGATTTAATATAGACCCCCCCCAAAAAAAACTACATATACTGCAGTTATTTTGCCAAAACATCAGAATATTGCATTTTCCAGTCATTTCTCATAGATGGTATCACATTAACAAGTCAAATGTTAGGGCAGTACCTATGCTGAAAAGCTCCAGTAAGAAGGTACTGTTCAGTGGTACTTCCCTTTGTGATCAGCATACCTCTTTTGGCTGTCTGCTGCCTACTTGAACTTGGCACAACCTAATTAATCCATACTGAATCTTTTCAGGTATCATTGAACATAAACAGAATGCCTTTATCCTTATAAAAGGTTTGGTATCAATGCCTATAATCACACTGGTCTTGGTAATGTTGCTTATTCTGCCAGTTTAAATTGTTTCAGTATTGGTTTAATTATAGCTGCTAGCCATGAATATGAGGGAAGGTGCCTTTCTCCATCATGCAAAACTAATTTACCAGTAATGGCTCCAGTTCCTTCCTACCTACTGTTCCATCAGCCATTTGCCATAGTCTTTATAGGTTTAAGTCTGTTACTTTCCCCTCCTACCTTTTGATCCATTATTACTCATTACGCTATAATCTGAGACCCAGCTTTATCTAATTCAGAGTCGCAGTGGAAGCTGAGCCTATCCTGGCATTCAGTGCATATAAAGCTGAGAAACAAATTCTGGTCAGGAAGCAAGTCCACTGGGACTTCCAAGACGGCTGCACATTGAGTAACAGCTTGACTCTAGCTCTCCCAGTGTGAAAACAGAAACTCAGCAGAGAAGGCCAGTAGACTTTTATGTTTATGGGTAAATTTCAGTAACTGGCTAGTAAGTGTACTGCCAGGAAGAAAGAAATACAGAGCACCTGGGAAAAAAATCAGCTATGAAAGTCAGGGAGAAACACTGACTGGGGAAAGGTCTGCAGCTGCTCAGCAAAAGGCAATGCAACCTCCAGACATAACTTCCAGTAACTTACAGGAAGATATAAGACAACTGCACACAGACCTGGTTAAAATAAATGAAACATTGATGGAGTATATCAATAGAAAGAACAAAAGGCTGGAAAAATGGAAGAAGCTTTATACAGATGTTCATATGAGGTGATAAAGCTGCAAAATCAGTGGATGAAATGAAGAAAAGGCCGGATGAATATCGGACTGCATCAGGAAGAGATAATTCAAAAATAATATAATTAGAGGACAGAGCACGTAGGAAAAAACTGAGATTTTCAGCTATACCAGAGAAGCTGGAAGAAACAGACTGCATTAATTTTATGAAAGCACAAATAAGCAATTGGACTCTTATTCCACAACAGGAGTTGTTAGTTGAAAGTGCTCCAAAACTGGCTATGAGAAAGCAGCCTAGGCCTTTAATAGTAAAGATGCAGTCCTACCAGCAGAAGGAATTGATTCTGACAAAACTGTAGCAGAATGACAAAATTATAAAAAGTGTGAGATAGTATTGTGTTAGCAGAGAATGATTACTCATTGTACACCAGACAGAAGAGGAGTAAATTCATTCTACTCTTCAGGGAATATCAAGACTCAGGTGTGAGGTTCAAACTGCTGTACCCATCTATCTTCAAGGTATTCTTCCCTGGAAGGGCAAAATCATTTTTTGATAAAGTACATGCTAAGGAGAAAATACAAAAAGTTTGTCCAACAAAAAGTGAGATGTGAAACAAAAGGAGATTCTGCTTCTTCTTCTTCTGCTAATAAAGACCCCAGAGAGACTGTACCTGTGAAACCTTTTCCACTGTTTCAACAGAAAATGTTGGAGAAAAGAAAGGGAGCACGAGTATTGATTAGAAGAATTCAGGAGGCAAGTCCATGCACATACACACACGATGGATGATCACCAGTTCACCTACTGCATTTCTAGTATGTGGAAGAAAAATAAAGCAATAAACAGGTTATGTATGGATATGATCGGACATGCAGAATTGTACAGGAAACACCTCAGACAGGAACCAAACTGGAACATCAAACACTGTAGGGCACCAACATTGACCACTGCATAGCTCTTGATCCAGTGTTAATACCATTAAGTTTACCCTCTTTTCTTAGCTAACTGAAGAAAATGTAAAGCCTCCATACATTGTCCATGCTTCTTTATTGTAACATCTCACGGCATATGTACCTGGGTGTGTGGCACAGTAGGATAAAGCCCTGACTATGAGCCAAACAGCCTGACTGTTGAATAGAATAGAATAATGAAGGGTGTTAGAAGAGCCAAGCCAGAGGACAGTGGGAGTGAGTGGCAAATACCAACTCACCCTTTCTGGAGGAAAGAAGTGTTTTTTTTGGTCAGCTGATCTTCACCAGGCAAGTGAAGAATTGCACAACTCCAAAAACACCAAAACCAATGACATGAACGTGGAGATCCCAAGGCAGTGACAGTAGCCCTTATAAGTGTGTGGGCCATACCTCTCAACCTCTCAGCACTAGAAATCTGGACAAAGACCGAAATAATAGGGGGACAAAGGCCCAAAAATAGGGACAGATTTTAAATATTGCTTCTGTAATCTTAGAATTTTGCTAGAATAACAGGTTTTGAATTATGTTTTTTGAAAGAAATGTTGGAAACTCAAATGTATGTCATTATTTAGTATTATTTTGTTACTTCAGTCTTAAATGATTTGCCAGAAAACCATTTTTTATGCGGAACAGACCAAAAATATGAGGCAAAATATCTGGACATTTTGTGAAAATCTGGACAGTTGAGAGGTATGGAGTAGGTAGCAAAATGTAAATGCACGAGGAGGCACTTGATGTCCATCTGTGATGCAGCTGCTCTTATCATCCCCCAGGAGTGTTGGGACCTCACTATAAATGCTGTCATTGTCAGAATGCCAGAAAGGGCATAAACTACCCCAGTGGCTACCCAGATGATGACCCTTCTGGGCAGCTCTTATCTCCATACTTGGGTTATCCAGTATGGGGAATGAATGGGCACAGGTCTTGTAGTGAGAGGCTTGGTGGTCAGTAGACATTATAGAAAAAAAATATACCAAAAAAAAATCAGCTCCCATACTGTATATTGTTTGCATGTTCTTCCTGAGCTGCCTAATCTATATTAGTCTTTTGAACTGTTTTTTTTTTTGCTTTTTTTTCTGACTACATTTCATTTGTGTCTTTTCATCTTCAAGTAAATCCATTACATGGAAATCTGTTAGAACAATTTGAGGCATTACATAACTTCAGAGACATAAATTATATAGTTCTGAAATCTAGACACTTCTGTCTTTTGTTCTTTTAACTTTATACAACACCTTAAAATAAACACAGAATTCTTCTAAAATGGGGCAGTAAACTGAAAAGGCCTTCTCAGATGAAGACTTGTTTATTTGCAAAAATCAAAGCTACTCAAGGAAGCATCGGCAAAAACTGCCAAAAAGCAAACTGAAGGAAATGAACACACCTGTTATAGATTTAAACTGCGTAAACTAGTTATATAGATAACTTATAGAAAATATTAAACAAGTGACAGAATTACTTAAAAGCGAAGCAAGTGGGCAAGCCGGAGTATCACAGCTCCTGTTTTGTTATTTAAACTGGGATCCTTTGGTTTATTAATTAATAATATGGGCTGTTAATATATTGAAAGAAACAAAGTAAGAAGTTCCTCTGCTTATCAATTATTAGTGGATTATAGAGAAATAAATTGTCTAGTTGTGAATTTTAGATTACTACCTTAGAAAGTAGTTCAGTGCTGAGATTTAGCGTTCTGCTTTCACTCTGTCTCTCACACACACACACACACACACACACACACACACACACACACACACACACACACACACACACACACATCCATCCATATATGACTTATTCCAGTCATGTAATGACAATGGATTAAGGTAAAAAATATTTTCTCAAACAGATAAGCACTGATGCCTTAGAAGCATACACATTCCCATCAGCTGCGCCCACTCATACAGAGAAATGTTTTACAGACAACACCTACAGCCTTCTTCCAAGAAAAGCAGGTCATCTGCCGACAGAAGTGGGTGCAACTCTACATATCTAGGAATATAATGTGTTACAATAAAAATAAGCAAAACTTAATGTCCTCAGAAATGTGGTGAAAATAAGGCTGCAGTTTAAAAACTGCTGTCTATAATCAAACTCTTGTAATTATACAGCTGCTTTTTGATAGTACTTGTTGTTTAGTAACAGGAATCCACTACAGTTTCTGCTATGCTTTCTCTGTATTCTGCTTGGAGGAGCTATAGATTAAAGAAGTAGAAAGGACTATCAGGTGCATTAATGGCAGATTGTAAAGCTGCATGGCACAAAAGAACAGATAGAAAACAAAAGTTGGTTCTGCTTACCAAAAGATAGTTGCATAAAAGGTGTATGGGTTGGGGCAATATGAGGAAAACAATAACAGGTTTAGAAAGGTAATCAGAATTAAAATAGTTCATATACACTACAGTTGACTGAGGCCTGAGACAGAATACAATTCACTGTGTTCTCTTATCTCCTCTTACAGTATGTATAACCATGAGTTCATTTTCTTGATTCTTACAGTTTGCTGGACTACATGTTGCTGTATCCATTATGCATGATGTTTATATCCCTATCTTTTGTCTTTTTTTTAATTCTTTCATACTTTTCCATCCATAGTATTGTCATCCACAGTTTCTTTTAATTCTTTAAATTTACTTTATTTATTCAATTATTTGAATTTGATAACCAGGGTAAAACAAAAATTACAAAATGCCATACTGGTCCACTAACAGAAAACACAAAAACACTGGAACATGGATGTGTGATACAATACCTTTTAAGTAACCAACATATGTTCCGCAGTTACTCATGCTTTTGGGCTAGCAGGAACCCTTCGTTAAAAGTTATTAAGTTACTGAAGTTAGTTAAAGTACTTAAGTATCCACTTGTGCATAGAAAGGGGAAGTACATAATTTCTTTATTATTAGCTAAAAAAAGGAACATAAAATAACAGTGAGCCTACACCTCAAAGACAAGCATATTTGTGTGTGTGTGTGTGTGTGTGTGTGTGTGTGTGTGTGTGTGTGTGTGTGTGTGTGTGTGTGTGTGTGTGTGTGTATGTGTGTGTTTTGGGTCTACTTCAAAACATCTAAAACCCAGAATATCTAATTTCATAACATTAAGACCAGAACATCTAAAACCCATAACATCAAATTTCATAACAACTAACACTACAAATCACATGAAAATAACATCCCCTCGACCTATAACGACACCAAACACACTTTTAACTATGTTTCTGCAGGAGGGCAAGCCCCCTGCACCCCCCACACCCACCATAAATTAAATATACCAACTCCAAGATCGCACTACAGTGGAAAAAGTTAATTTCCTAACCCCACTGTATCAAGCCCCCCTGCAGAAATGTAGTACAAAGTGTGTTTGGTAGTCTGGTGTCATTATATATGGAGGGGATGTTATTTTCATGTGATTTGTAGTATTAGGTGTTATGAAATTCAATGTTATGGGTTTTAGATGTTTTGGGTTTTAGATGTTTTGAAGGGGACACATATGTTTTATAGCGTCTAGGTACATTCTCAAGAGGTTTGCATATCACAGAGCCATTTTGGTGCCCATTACTGTGCATGTAGTCTGAATGTAATGTTTTCCATTAACATTTATTTTAGCTCCACAATATTCAAAC
Source organism: Protopterus annectens (assembly GCF_019279795.1). Taxonomy (NCBI): domain Eukaryota; kingdom Metazoa; phylum Chordata; order Ceratodontiformes; family Protopteridae; genus Protopterus; species Protopterus annectens. The sequence continues at coordinate 120,962,346 of NC_056743.1, forward strand.
CTTTTCTTAGAATACATAGAAGAGGAATTTCTGCAGCACTACACTCACATAAACTCACTTATTTCCATTTTATTCATGGTTTATTATAATCTGGACATACAACATTGACTCCCTCAAGGAATTCCACCAAGGGCTCAAAAGAATCTACTCACCTATTAAAATCAGGTCCTTGGGTTACCTGATTTCAGATGTAACCTTCCTTAATACCAATGTTACTGTACACAATGGGACACTACAGGCATGTGTCTACAGGAAACCAACTAACAGACAGATGCATCTGCACAGAAGCAGTGTTCATCCTGGTGAAAAGAGGTCATTTATTTATAGTCAAGAACTTTGATATTACCTCATTTGTTCTAGTGAGGTAGAACGAGAAAGATAGTTGGCACAAATGAAAGAAGACATGTTTGCTCAAGGTCACTTTGCCAAGGATTTTGACAGGGCAGTAGACCGAGCAATACAGCTAGCTACCAGGGGAACAACTGCTCCTGTAAAGAGAGAGTAACCTTCTTGTGAGAGGAGTTCCATTAGTAACAACATATCAACCAAAACTTAAACAAAATCTGCAAAATCATAAGGGACCTCCAACCACTGTTTTTCAAGCACTGCCTCTACTGTCATTTAAACAACCACCAAATCTAAAGAATATTCTTGTCAGAAGCACACACAGATCAGAACAGAACAGAACATAGTCCCAAATGCCACAAAGCCCCACACAACCATCCAAAGTGAAAAACATATCAGGTGATTTGTACTGCCTCCAACCTAACTTCAGAGAACAGAAGGTTCAAAGTTCAAGATTCATTAATATGCATTTCTGAAAATGTGGTTTGTCTAATTAAATTCAGGAAATGTCCAAAGACAGGATATATAGGGTACAGTCAGCAACTCAGAACTAGAATGAATGCTCATAGAGACACGGTTATACGCACACTGAAAGACAAGCAAGCGGCAGAACATTTTTCCCTGTCTGATCATTCGGTACAAGTATGACAATTATGGTTATTAAAGGCCATTTTCTTATACATTTGAAAAGAAGAAGAATGAAGATTAAGCTAATACAGTTGGCCAACCTGGTAGTCAGTGATCTGTACCCATATATTGTTTTTTATGAGATAGAATAGCACTTAAAAACTCCTTGTAATTCCTAACAGTGGGCACAAATATGGTGCATTAAAGAGCAACAGACATTTCTTATTCTGATAATACATGATTTTATGATGAATTTGCACTGAATCCAAAACGCTATCTCAGAAAGTTAATAGTAACTGTAAGATTACTAGGGTTTTTCATTCATGATAAGAGAATGGTTATTGTCACATTAGATAACATTATAGGTGGTACACTAGTATCTATAAGCAGAACAATCATCAATTTTAACAATAAAACAAAACTTTGTTCAGTGTTACTGAGCTTCATAGGCATCTGTCATAATCTTGGGGTGACATGTCTCTTGAGCTGTTGTCCTCTCTGCTAAATGAACACTGACTCAAATGCAAGAAGCACAACTTTTTAAGTTTTACAGCATGTCATGACCTGACCTTCTAAAGTTTCAGGCTCACACATTCACATGTAGCCTTGCACAAACATATGCACATACACATACTATGTCTGTCTCTGTGGTATAACATACTGCTATTTTTAAGTGGCTTTTTTAGCCAATAAAAAATAAATTATTTTCTTCCCTTTCCAGGTGCATGTGGATATTTAAGCTCTGTATCTAACTTCGGTAGCATAACAACTCCTGACAAAGGGCTCCTGCTAGCCTGAAAGCTTGAGTAATTGTAAAACCTATGTTGATTCATTAAAAGGTATGACATTACATCTGTGTTCCAGTATTTTACTTATTTAACTAGTGCGGGGAACTGATCTATTTTCAGACCCTGCCCAGGAATACATATTTAAAAGTTTCAACAATCGAACCGGTGCAAAAAAGTGTACCAACTGCAAAGAAAATATGTTACTACTGGGAAAAGATAAAAAAAGGAAAATAACAATGTTATACAAACTAATTAGTAAATACAGTGAAGTACTCACACTTGGAACAGTATAGAAAGTGTGAGCAATGTCTGGCTATTTCCATAGAAAACATCATGAGAGGAGCATAACTGGTACATATACAACAGAGACGATCTAATACTAACTGTGACTTATATGTTGCTGTCTGATAGGCAGGGAAACAATACTTTTGTCTTTTCAGAGTACCAGTGTCAAGGGATGATAGTTGTCCAGATTACTTTGCTAAATTTCTTCTTAGTGAGGGAGAGGGTGAGAATGTGGAAAGAGTTGGAAGGAGGTTAATAGGGAAATTGGAGAAAGAGTTCTGTATTTACTTAAGGTAAGAGATATGATGACTGTAAGATGTATGTAGCACAGGTTGTAAGTGCGCAAGGAAATTGCTCAAGAGTGATTATGCTAATAGAAGATATTTTTACTTACTTATTTTTATTTATCTATCTTTTGTTGACAGGGTTAGTCCCACTAGGCTAATCGTCTCTTTTCAGGAGAGACCCCAAAGTGGTATTTGAATATTACACTTTCTTAAAAATTGTTTTAAGGGCTGTACAGAAAGTAATGTAGGAGGTGCAGTATTTAAGGAAGGAGGGAAATGCCTCCCAAAGTTTGGAAGCCAGACTGGAAAAGTTGTGTTTGCTACTATTACTAGATAACGTAATATGTAGAGCTCCATAATGTATGAGAGTTGATACGCAGAGATCTTAGATTGTAATGTGTGTGTGTTATACTAAACCTGCCTGCCAGGAGGGGTAAAGTAGCTACATTAAGAAGTGCGTAGGAAGTGCTGGAGTAGGTCTGGTCTCCGTGGGATGGGGAACCACATTACTTTGATAAAACTATGCAGCAGTGTTCACAGTGAGAGGCAGATTACTTTGTTTTTGAGTTTTGTTTTCGCCATTAATCAAGGACCTTGGCATTTGTCCTCAAAAATTGTACTGCTTTCTAGTTTCATAAGTGTGTTTACCCATTCAATGCTGCATAACTACTATTTACTACTGTCATGTACATTTTTACATGTTCTTGCATAACTTTTTTCATTATTTATATTGTATACTAAAGTACTGAACAGAATACATTGCTGCACAATAACTAAAAGTTATTAGATATTATATAAAGTTTATATAGTTATAAATATCATTATGGTTAATGTCTGCTGTTGCTATTTGTGAAATAAAGAATACTAATATGAAGGTTACTGGGGGATTGTTCTAACCTCATGGAGTGACGCAATGACAAGCACTTGATTGAATTTAATTCACGAGCATTTGTTAAATCTACACCAACCCATATCCTGGAGTGCCTTACTGAAAATGTACAGTGATCCTGAATTTAAGTTAAGGATAAACATTAAAGCACTTGCATCAAACATTCAACACACTTCATAAGGTAGTTTTTTTTTTTATACAGAGCTGAAATTAAAAAAAAAAAAGTTGTTGGTTATGTGGGATGTGTAGTTTATCCAGAATGGTTTACTATCAAAATCTCACAACTGACAATTGCAAGTGTGCATATATGTGACCCAAAATGGTGTAAAACACATTACCAATCGCTCACATAACCGAAAGTAGGAATTAAGGAAAGTTGACAACTCAGGAATGTCGACTTTACCGAAAATACCTACACTTCTGGTTATGTGCTAAGAACGTTTTGCAGGGGACAAGCCGACCTGCACCCCCCAAACCCCCTGCTACTTATTTATACAAACTCCGAGATCGCATTACAGTGAAGGAAAGGGTTAATTTCCTGATCCCCCATTATAGTACAATCTCCATTCAAAATAATGAATCCACAAGAGTGAATGGACACTAGCAGTCGCTCTTGTGGACTCATCATTTGGAAAATCAATATTATGACAACTTGGAACATTTACTTTCGATTTCCAGGTCGCATAACTGACATGCGACATTTTGATGGTAAACCATCCAGAATATAAGGAAACTGGCAGATTACTTGAACCAAGTCACTCTTATCTGTCATCAAAAAACAATGCTTCTATGCTTATAGGGCCTGTTTTATTGATTTAGCACCACTTTTCAGCAGTGAGTTATTTAGGCAACCATACACATCAAGGCTATGAGTTAGTGTGGGATTTCTTCCAGACTTGAAAGATTTGGTCCTGGCAGCAAACCTGAAAGACCAAATTCTGTTGCAAGCAGGAGTAAATCTGACCATGACCCATATGCCCTGCTTTGAATTATTGCTGTTATAACATCTTTTCATCCTCTTTTTATACCCTGCCTGAGCTGAGCAGAATATGTGACAATGTGGTAAGTATTTTCTTTGGTACTTATTGTTTTTAAAGTTTGCAATGGTATTAGATTAGACCTGTATTTGCCAATGCAGTATGTCCTACAAGGAACTGTTAGTGTAGTAATAGACTGCAGTGGAACTATAGAATAACAGTGCATGTGAATTTACACAGTCCTAGGTAAGGGCCTCTGTAAATACAAAACAGTTTCTTCCTTTTAATCTCCTCCCAACTCTTTTCCACATCCCCCCTCACTCTCACTAAGGAGAAATTTAGTAATGTACGCTAGAGCGTCTTCTGTCTGGAGACATGCGTGAATGGGCATACCTTCGTTGAAGGTTGTGCGTCAGGGCTGGCAACTCGGCACGTAAAAATCTACTGCCAATCATTAGCGGACCGGAGTTCCGCTGTGGCGACCCCTAACCGGGAAAAGCCGAAAGACGCAACAACAACTCTGGAGCACTATCATCAGACACCCTATTCATTCACCCATAGATTTGCTTAGTACTAAAGGCTATATTATTTCTACAATGTTAATGACTTACTATTCTGTGATACCCATTGACAAGAGATTATAGCCACATATAAGCAAGTGAAACATTGCCCTTTCTTTTACTAGTTAAGCAGTGTATTTGCAGAACATGTAAATATACTACTTAATTGGTAAATAGTATATTCCTTATGTGACAAACACTATTCTGTGATACCCAAAATTAAAAAGTAAAAGCCAGGTCATTTGGTGGACTACTTAATAGAGAAGCAAAATGCAGCAATATATTTTTGATTGACAAGTGCTATTCTGTAATAGTAACAGGTAATTTTTTTAATGTTTAGAATATAAAACATAACTTTTGCTGGTGTTTGAGACTTAGCTAGCATCTGTGTGTACAAGTTTGGGGTACAGTGGCGAATGGGAATTTGCCTTTTCCCCACTGCTGTGTAGTCTCATAGTTGGTATATGTAAGTTGCAAGGGGTATGAGGAGCATGCCCCAGCATATAATAGATATAACATTTATTTAGTGTTTTGAATTTTTTGACTGTTGATCTTTTCAGATCAATATTTCTAGGCTCTGTTTTTTGTGTTTTGAAGTAGACTGATATCTCCATTGTACCTGATAATGAGACAATATAAGGCAAATGTGAGCAAAAGGAATACTTTACTTTTACATGTTTGCAAATAGCATTTGATTCACTGTGTATTGGGGAAGCAACATACAGTGACATGTTCTTAAGCATTTAACAAGCAAGATGTAAGTCAAGCAGTTGAACAATAAAGTCGGTGTTACCTAATGAATCATTACTTAGTTTTTTTCTTCTCTTTTATTAACTGTGATTGTAAAGTATCTGCAATCTTTTCCTTCATCTTTGTGCTTACATTATTTACCCTTATTCTGAAAGACCCGCTGTCAGTAGAAGTGACTTACTTTGCCTACTCCAGGGACCAGAACAATTATTTTGGAATCGGGGCTTATGTATTGTATTTAATCTAGTTTGCTTAGTGTACTTTGTTTTATGTTGGCTGTGGTGGTGCAGTGGTTAGCATTGTTGCCTTACAGCAAGAGGTTCTCTGGTTTGATTATCGCCTTTAGTGTGGATTCTGCATGTCCTTCCTGTGGTTGAGTGAACTTTAAAGAGATGCAGGTAGGTGCGTGAGTGTGCATGTGTGTGCCTTCAGTAAAGGTTGGGTGCTGGGCTGGCAACTCAACACCGTAAAAATCCATTGCCAGTCAATAGCAGATCAGTGGTCCACTACGGCGACCCCTAATCATGAAAAGCTGAAAGTACTTAGTGTACTTTGTTTTTACTCCATTTAGTTTGCTTTGGATTTATTATTGCATGTATGTTGCACCATGTGCTTAATACAATGCACTACTCCAATAAATAAACAAAGAAATAATGAAAGTCAAATATAAGTAATTAAAGTATTTTAGTTTACTGCAGATGTAATGTTGTTGTGTCTTTCGGCTTTTCCCGGTTAGGGGTTGCCACAGCGGAACTCTGGTCCGTTAATGATTGGCAGTTGATTTTTACGTGCTGAGTTGCCAGCCCTAACGCACAACCTTCAACGAAGGTACGCCCATTCACACATGTCTCCACGCAGAAGACACTCTAGCTGAGAATCGAACCGGTCAGTGTCCTACTGTGAGGCGACAATGCTACCGCAGCACCATGCAGGTGTAATGTGATGTCATATTTAAAGAGGAAACAACGTACAGCAGTGTAGTCTTGTCAGTTTAGTAAGCATTGTTCTATGATGCCCAATAGTAAGATATTTTGGCCAGATAAGCACAAGATGAATAATACTCTTTATTGTACATGTTTGCAAATATCATTTAGTAAACTATTTAATGAAGAAGCAACATACAACAGCAAAAGCTGCATGATCTTGACAGTTTATCAGTCATTATTGTGTAATATCCAGTAGTGAGAACTAAACACCAAACATAATCAAGAGAGGTTGGGAGGGTGGCCTAATGGTTAAGCTGTTTGCCTTACAAACAGAAGGTGCAGGGTTTGAGTCACACAAGTGATAATTGGCTAGGCTTAAAATGGCTCTCAAGGGCAGTTAGTCTAGTACTAATCTATGAATCTAAATTGTACGCACTGTTTAAGAGGGGATGCAACATACATAAAAATAATCTTGTTAGTTTTAAAAGCTTTATTCTTTAAAACATAATAGAGATCGTTTGCAGTCAAACATAAGCAACAGCAATATTCCACTTTATTTTATATGCAACCTGCACCTGTTTGAGGTAATGCAACTTTGTGTAAGGTGCTCTGTGGTTGACTCAGTTAATACAGCCACCAGACATTAAACTATGTTGTGTATAATAGAATGAATGTGGCCTATTATTCTCTGCATGTTAGAATTAAAACATATAACGGAGAGAAAACTGATTTTACCCAAATCAATCTGAAACACTTTTCATTGGTACAGTAATATGGTTTTAACTGTATGTCAAGTATCAAAACGGTGTTATTAGATGGTGAGCATGGTTGAAGTAATACAGCCACAGGTATGCTGATTTGTGTTATGCTGAATTAATACAGGCTCTAGATGATAAGCAGTGCCAGAATTAATACAGACTGGAGATGCAAAACTAATTATTGGCAAGGTGAGTTTGAAATATTTTTCTTTTGACTTTATGATTACAGGAACTACATACGCACTTTTAGAATGATCATAAGAAAGCAAGATATGACATTGTATTGTTGAACAGAAAATTGTCTTGTGTGTCAGAAATAATACAGCCTATAGATGTTATTCTGCATACAGTAGAATTACAACAGATGAGGACACAAAACTGATCTTACCAATTAGAGCTGAATTTCTTTGCTTTGCATTTAATTATTGGGGAAAGCACATGAAGCCTTTTAAAATGGACAAGGAAAGCAACATACTGTGATTCCACCAGTAAACTGAGACGTCTTGACTTGTAAGTAATAAACCAAATCAGCTCCAGGAAAACCTAGTACTTTATTGGACCGAACACTCGAAGCAACAATAGACAAAAATGACAAAAAACATTTTCAGTAAGCGCTTTCACCCACTGTAACAGTTGGGCATCATCATCAGAGTAAAAAAACCCGTCTGAAACTTCACCTTTTAAATAAACTTAAATACACACACCCCTTCTTAAAACCAATCGCAACTCTAAAACAGACAATTAATGTATGCATTTATAAATCCAATTAAGTATAATTAAGTAATGTGTACTGCTAAACATATTTATACTAAATAAATAAATGAATAAATAGATAAATCACTGTAATAACATATGTATGAACTGTTAATAGCAGCAAAAAATATATTGCCATCTATAGTAATCTAAAGTATATCACTTTGTAAAATAAAAACATTAAAAAAAATAAAAACATTAACAAACTGACATTCCATATGAAATCAAACAACCTGAACCCCATACATCTCTATAGAATTACAATAAACTAGAGCTGTCTCTAAATAATATACTGTAAATTGTTTGTTAATAAATAATTCTGTAGAGATGTATGGGGTTCAGGTTGCTTGATTTCATATGGAATGTCAGTTTGTTAATTTTTTTTAATGTTTTTTATGTTTTTATTTTACAAAGTGATGTTAAAAACATGGTATGAGTAAGCATACAAAAAATAAGATGGGGAAAGTTATCAGGGAGAATTGCACGGTTTAGTAATAAGTTGCAGCAGACTAGTATAAGAGATACATTAAATATGAATAGGCATAATTGTTTTTAGTATGCTTGTATTAACTGATAAAAATGGGTGGTAAGAGTCACAGAAAAGAGTTTGCAGTTAAAGGCAAAAAGGTAAAAAGGATTTTCAAGAGTTTACTTTCAGATCAGTCTTATAAACTCCATATCATTCTGGTACCAGTGTGGATGAGTTGAATCTTGGCTGCACTGTTGATAGATGCAGCCTAAAGTTTTTACATGGTGCAATAACCGGCATTAGAATGTTGGTGAGCTGCTGCAAGCGGTATATTCCTTGATCTCGAGGTTAAGCATGCGTGGAAGCATGCATGTGCCTTCTGAAGTCAGCCATTGCAGAGCTTACAGGGCTGTTGAAGTGTGATGTTGGTCCAGTATGATGCTGCATCAGCATCCTTCATCTCCTCGCTGACTCTGGGCAAGGCTTGGGTTGAGGCCTGGGGAGGCCAAGGTGGGTCTGGTAGATCTAGTGAACAAGGGGAGGAACTATTCAGCTGATGGTCAGCTGTGGGGAAGTAGAGGAGTAAAAATTAAATGGTAATCAGAAACAGTGGCAAAAGAGGACAATACAGATGCATATAGAAGAACAACCCAAAGCTAACTGGCTATTCTTTCTACTGTAAGCCATTTATGACATGTAAGTGATAAGCCAGAAGGGAAGTACTGACCTGTAGTGACTCACTCAGGAATGATACGGAGCCCAGAGCAGAATGCAAAGGGTTTCTTGCTCCAAGGTATTCCTGTATTGTCCATTACCTCCAAAACCAGAATGTAATTTGGTTACAAAACGAAAAAAATAAAATGCATTAGAGAGGAATTTTTCACCAAGTATAAATGTTTTTGTACATTTTGCTTAATATATCCCCATCTATAACTGTATAGTTTACTTATTTGATATTTAGACAAGTGAACTAATCCATACAGGTGCTTTCAAGATGTGACGAGGACCAAAGGTAAATAAAAATTAAAAAGACATTAGGTCATTAAATAAAGGTGCATTAGTGTCTTATTTGCACAGAGGTAGTAAGTAATTCAAGGATCAGCTGTGAGATTTAAGAACCATATAACTTACAGACAGCACAGGTTTTTACAAATTTCTGTAATCGAATAGACTTGTGCAACGAGTCATAATTTAAAGAGCAAGAGTAGTAATTGCAGTGGATACATTCCTAATGCACAAAACAGAAGCCTGAAGGAAGGAACATAAGCACAGGAAACAGCAGTGCGAAATAAAAATGGTAAAAGTGAGTGAGTAAAAAAGTTAATTGTTTCAAAGGTAGTGTATTCTTGTTATATTGCTAGACATTCATGTAAAGGATTCGAATATAGTAATTTAGTATATTTACTGCATTTTCATTTAATTTCCATTTTAGAATATTGCAGCATAAAAAGAACAGTTATGTTGAAATAAAGACAGCAGCACAGGAGTGACATTTCTGGTTACCCCAAAGAAGACAATAGTCTTGTCTGCTCCCCTGGCAACCCAAATGAATTTATAGCAGCTGATTTTATAATGGTAGTTAATTGTTTACAAGATTTAGATACATTTTTCTGCTTATTTGTCTGGGATCTGAGGTATACTTTTTCAACAGGAACTACTTTCTCACAAAAATGCAGAGTTTAACAGAAGAGTGCAATTTTTACATTCATATTTGAGTATTATTACAGTCCTTAGTAACAGTAAATGAGTCACCTGAGTCTTGCTTTCTAAATCCTGCACGGTATTACATTAGATTAATTTAATTAATACGATTCCCTAGGCTGACTGATTAATTTTCTGAAAAAATTTCACTGTGGGAATTAGAAGGAACAGCAGGTTTTAGTGTATCTGTTGAACACCGTGGCGCTTTCTTCTTTTAAATGAAATGTCTGCATATAACTTATATTAATTTCATTTAGTGTTGATTCTCTGAGAAGGTAATACCGCATATTCCATATTACAGAGTAAGGTGGCAGGGTCTTATAAACAAATACCACCAATTACAATATATTAAGTATGTTTGTTTTACAGTACTAGGATTCTGATTCAGAAGCTACATATGAATTCAGTAGGCATATAAGTGAAGCAGGGTTGGCTTGTACTGCTTGGGTAGTTCATAAGTCATGTTTATGTTGCTATTGGAGCAAGATGATTGACATGTGGAAGACTTTGAAAGTAATAACATTTTTATGGTGTTAAGAGTGATTGTTTTTTAATGTGTCAAGATATGGTGGTTTGGTTTTCAAAGTCGGGGATACTGCTTTGTAAAATTTAGTAAACACGTAGTTATTTTATGTAACGTTATACAGCCAGTCAGAATTCACAGGACAAAAGACGTTACTGTACTGGCTACATTTTGCTACTATACAGAGAAGTAAGTTTGTTCAAAGGACATGGTAATGGTGATGAGCAATAATATGAAATTATAGCCTAATGAGTGAGTATGCCAGAAACTATGTAGGTGGCTGCATTGACCCCTGTAACAGACAGCATGCATGAATTTATTAATAATTTGAAGAAAATTAGTATTGTGAGCACAACCTTTTATCTGTTACATGTTGTAATTAGGCCACTGCGTGTCTTAATCATTATTATTTTATTTTTATTTTATTTTACATTTGTTGACCGGGCTAGTCTGGCTGGATACATGTCCATTTTCATCAGAGGCCCGAGGAGAAAAGCTCCACTAATAAACTAGTAGCTAACAAATAACAAAAAAGTATACAAAGCATGCAAGCAACTAAGGGAACAATTATTAACCAGATTCCATAATTAAAGAATTCTAAGAAATGATAATAAGCACATGTAAGCATAACATAAATACAGAATTTCTAATGATGAACAGTGGGAAAAGACAAAAAAAAAAGGGAAAACAGCTGAATAAGAACACGTGGAATGCAAAGATTATCCACCGTAATATACTGAGAGCATCGGTAGCTGAGATTGAAGAAGCAAAGCAAAAAGAAAATAGAAAAGGATGTCTGAGGAGCCAAACTGCTAAAGAGCGAGACTAATGAAAATGAGGCTGCAGGCACTTGCACAAGTAAAATGAGAAATGTGCATTCCAAAAAGGATATAAAGGTGTAAACGAACAGAGTGAAAGAAAGTGCTGTGCAAATAAACGACGAAATGAACAAGAAAGGATATAAAGGTGTAAACAAACAGAGCGAAGGAAAGTGGTGTGGAAATAAACGATGAAAGAACAACAAATACACGTAGTACTAACAGTGTCAGTGGTGCAACAGGTAGCACACTCACCTTTGGTGCAGAAGGCTGTGGGTTCTATGCTCACAACAAGTAGATTCATTGCTTATACAGCATAAGGGGGGGTGCTGCACTCCTGAATGTGCCTTCCTTTGGAGGAGACATTAAAGCCAGGCCCCACACTGCTTGAATTGGTGGTAGCTCAGGTAGATGTTAAAGAACCTATGGCACCTATTTGGGGTCCTTTATTTATATACAGAAAAATAACACTTATTTACAAAATATTTACATATTTAGAAATATTTACATATGTACAAATATATACAGTAAATATAAAATCAGTTTACACATATTCATACTTTTCTTTACAGTCATACTAATTTTTTATCCCTATTAGACCCTGATTCCTTTTTCTATAACCACTATCTGATTTTACTTAATATTGCTGCTAAAATCCATTTACCTTTAAACATAATTTCATTTATTCCTTCATTCCATATAACCATAGCTCTCAACTGACCCAGTTTTTGTAGAATATCCAGATTTTTGACTAAAAGTTTTGTGGTTTTCTGTCAAACCACTGTAGAATGAAGTCACTAAATAATGATGTAACATCTGAGTTTCAGACTTCATGTCCTTCAGAAAATGCATGCTGATGCAAATCCTGTTATCTCAGCTACTTTCTGTTTATAAGAGCAACACTTCAAATCGTCCACATTTTTGACCATATCCCCCCCCCCCCCATTATCTTAGGCGTTGTCCAGATTTCTTGTGATAAGCGGTTGAGAAGTATGCATATAATGCACGTGACATAAAATAACTTTTTATAAATTATTTTAACATACTGTTTACTTTTATTCTTATAGTAACCACATTTAATCATATCCATGTTTATTTTATCCACTTTTTATCCCTTCAAAAAATCTTTTTTACATAGTTTTCCCCCATAACATTTTTACTCTTTTGCATTTCAAAAACACATGTTCCATAGTTCTTTCTTCTTGACAATGTAAACATATTCTATTACTATTCTTTTTTTATGGCATATTTCCTTTTGCTGGCATTTTATCTGTTACTAGTCTCCACCAAAAAATCTTGGCATTCTACTTTCTGAATACTCCATTTGCTTGTTAAATGTACCCATGGTTTTGCATAGTAATGTTTCATCATTACATTCTAATACCATACTTTTCTATCTTTTACTATATCATCAGATTTTATTTTCCACAAAAATATTTTTTCTTAGTAACATTTTATTTCTTCATTTATACACTCTTTTTCTCTTTTACTCTTTTTTCCCATGCCCTCAAAATTATCATACTTATACACTTTTACTACTAATCTGTCATCTTTTTAATTTATTCACTTTAACACTTCATACAAATTTAATGATGCAGCATATATCACTGGGTTAATTAACCCTAAACCATCTCCTCCTATATTTACATACAAAACTCCTCTTTTTACTGGGTTTAATGTAGACTCCATATAAATGAAAAATGTATCTTCAATAACTCATTTTCAAATACTGTTGGCAGCATAAATATACTTGCTAAGTATACCAGGCTATAACTCATTCCACACCTTTCGGCCCCAGAACTTGGACTGAAGCTCCAAAGGCGGTGGTGTTTCCATATTCATAAAGGATGCGCACACCTCCAGACTGGTAGCCCAACATAACGCATCAGAGATACTTCGGGTGCAGCTAACATTGAGTAAGACAGTGATTCAGGTCATAGCCTGCTATAGGTCTCCAACCCTGTCTCAAGACTCACACTCCACGTTCCTAAGCACCCTGGAGAATATCAGGGTCCAACCTAACACACTCGTACTAGGTGACTTCAGCTAGCCCTCCATTAACTGGGAAAACTTCTCATGTACCAACACACTTGCCCAACGTTTCCTGGAATTCATTAATTCCAATGCCCTGGACCAGCTCGTTCTTACCCCCACTAGAGGTAGCAACATCCTTGACCTGGTCATTACTAACATGGGTGACCGTTGCTCTACACCAATAGTCAACTCCTCCCTGGTTAGATATGACCACAAACTAATCACCTTTGAAATCTACATCCTTACCAACACCACCACCCCACCAGCCCCCACACCTGCAAAGGTAACCACCATGAAAAACTTCTTCAAAGCTAACTTTGGGCTCCTAGAAACAGAGGTGGCTAACTTCATGGCACCCATGCAAATGGAGAATACTTGCATGACTGCTGAATCATACACCAGTGCACTGTATGAACATGTACAGAAATGCATGGATCTCACCATACCCAATAGAACCAAGACGCTCTCCTACATAAAAGGAAGCCAATCTGGTGGTCCCCTGTCATAAACAAACTCTACAACGGAAGGGGGAAACTGATGCAGAATAAGGTGAAGTGCCAAGACTGGAAAAACTCCCTTATCAGCCTCAGCAATAAGTTGAGATCCCTCATCAAGTCCTCTAAAGCTAGCTATGAAAACAAAATTGCAGCAGATAATAAAGACAACCACAAGGCCTTCTAAAGTTATGTAAAGAATCTCCATGGCAATACCCAGATTTGCTCTGAGCTACTCCACAATGGTACCACCTATACCAAGCCAACAGATATTGCCAATATACTGGCCAACAGATTCAGTGCCAACTTTACCCCTCTCTCCCCCCAAGGACCAATCACAATACCAGTAGATTGACAGGCATCCAGTATTACTGCTGCACAGGTTAGAACAGCACTGTCCATGACCAAGAATACAGCTTCTATGGGACCTAACAATATCCCTGGCTGTGTTCTACATGAACTATAGAGTGAACTGGCACCTCACCTGTGTGCCCTGTTCAATCACAGCCTCACCTCAGGCTTTGTCCCTACTGAATGGCACACTGCTACAGTCATCCCTCTCCACAAAGGAGGAGTGACTACAGACCCTGGGAACTATTGCCCCCATTAGCCTGACAAGTCTGATATGCAAAGCTATGGAACGCATCATTATGGACCTAATAAACAAGGATATAGGGAATCTCCAAACTCTGGATCCCACACAGTTTGGTTTTGTGAAGTGTAGATCATGCCTGCTCAACTTGGTTGACTTCTTTGAGTCAGTCACCAGAGCTGTTGATGAAGGCAAGGTGGTTCATACAGCCTGCCTTGATCTGGCCAAGGCCTTTGATACCATTCCCCACTCAGGAATCATAGAAAAACTTACTAAGCTAGGCATCAACCCCTATATCACTAGGTGGGTTACAAACTGGCTCACAGATAGAACCCACAGTGTGAACGTAGCTGATTCCAAGTCAGACGGCCGACATGTGGAGTCCCACAAGGTTTGGTCCTAGGTCCTCTCCTGTTTGGTATCTACTTCTCTGAAGTTCAGGCCAACACAAAGGGACTCTGGCTGACAAAGTTCACAGATGATTGCAAGTTGGGATCTATTATTAACTCCCAAAGTGATGTTGACATCCTACAGAATGGCCTCTCTGAGACCAATGACTGGTGTCAGAACCATGGCCTTAAGCTCAATGCCAAAAAAATGTGTCATCATCCCCTTTGGGAAAAACCTGGTTCCCATGAATTACCACATCGATGGTAGTCCACTGAATACAGAAGGTGTTATAAGAGATCTGGGAACACAGGTTGACAGCAACCTCTTTTGATCACCACATTGCCACTCTGGTCAGAAAGCCCTTTTATGTGGCACATCTCATTACTAAGGGTTTTGCATCCAGGAAGAAAGAGGTCATTGTCTCCCTGTACTCTTCCCTCATTAGGCCAGTTATCGAGTACAATGCCCCATTTGGCATGTACCTCACTAGACACCTGCAAGAACTGGAGAGGCACAAAAGTACCTCACAAAGAGGATCCTAAGCCTTAAACACTTGTCCTATATGGACAGACTCAAAAAACTCCAATTATTCTCTGTCTCATATCACCTACTAAGAGGCAATCTCTGCTCGACTTACAAAGCCATGTCTGACCCAGCTCTGTTAGAAATGCTACATCTAAAGAAATCTCAATCCCTCTGCACCACATTCTCCAGAGACCTCAAACTCATTATCACAATCAACAGAATGTACTGGAGGGACAGGTTCATAACCCAGAGACTGCCCATGCTATGGAATAGACTTCCCATACATGTCAAGCAGAGCACCTTGCTGACCCTCTTAAAGAGAAATCTTGATGAGTAGATGGGAAATAGAAAATTCACCCCGGGGATCACTCCAGTGGCTGTACTTGACAGAGGCACTGGGAACTAAGGTCAAGCAGCATGATGCCAGGGTAATCCTATGGCTAGGCTTGTAAAGGCCCCAGGCCTATTAGCCTAGTACACACCTATGAACCTATGCTATTTTTCCTGTCAGTAGTGAATTTATCAAATAAGCCTTTTTTCTGAATAATTTATATGTTCTCCAGAAAAGACGTTTGTTTTATTTCTTCTGTTGTTTTGCCATTGAATTCTACTTACATCTTTATTCACAAATGTTATGCCTAACACAGAAATTTCATTCATTGTAAAATATATACTCCAAATCTTTACTACATCACCTAAACCTTTACTTTTCTCTTTATTTAAAGATATCCTTCTCATCTCTAGACACTCATTTATGCAAATTACTTCTTTTATCCAAATGTTGTTTGTTGCAATTATTATAATGTCATCTACATATGTTAACAGAACTGGAATTCTTAACCCATTGGGTGTTATATACCCTGTCTCCTTCATTTTGTAATTTATTTCACATACTATCACATTTATAACTAATGCAAAGAGTACACAGCTCATTGGACATCCGTGTCTTACACCACTCTTCATATATATTTCTTGGCTTAACCAGCCATTTACAAGTATTTTTACTTTATTATTACTATACGCTGACATACATAATTTCCTTTCTCACTTATATTCTTTCATTATTACCCATAAAATTTCATGTCCAGTTATGTCAATTACCTTATTAATATCTCCCATCATGATTTTCACTACTTCTTTTCTATTCATTAATAATTCTTAACATCTCTTCCCTTTTATACTATATATATACCCATTTCCATAATATTTTCCATTTTAGTCTCAAATCTCTTTTGTATTTTTTTCATAAAGATATTTTAATCATTATTATTCAGCGGTAGAGGTCTCCTACCTGCTGCCGCATCTTTGGAACAGGCTACCAATTCATGTGAAACAGAGCACTTCTATGACACTGTTCAAGGAACCTGGATGAATGGATGGGACACTTTAAATTCTTACTGGGGATAATGCCCACAAACCTCCTGGACATTGCCAGTCATCACTAAATTTATTTATTTATTTTTATTTAACATTTGTTAACCAGGAAAGTCCGACTTGGAATGAAGCGCTTAGTCATTTTTTTGGTGTGTCATTAAACTTATCACCATTCATTTATTGTCTTCGTCCTCAGTGGCTGTCTTTTTTATTATTTTTATGTGCTTTCCAGTTTATCTTTCACAGACTAAAATTCCAACTTTTACATTGTGTTCTTTCAAATGCGTCAAAGTTAAGCCCCATAGCTGAGTCCTGAAATGTGCCCTCTCTCTACCATAATTATTCTCCCTCTAACTTCAAGGATTAGGAAGAAGTAACTGCATCAAAAAGGAAAAAAAAAAAGAAAACAAAATGGCCTACCTTTTGCCATAATGTATGGTGTAATACATCTCTGACCAGCCTAACTCTAGCAAAATCTGACATTTGGCATTTTCACTTTGCCATGTATTGTGTGTTCAAAAGAGTAATTGGTGATCGAAAGTATATTTTATGTTTGTAAAGGTGCAACAGGACCGTGTAATAAACTAATCTGTAACTAAAAAGAGAATTTGTGTTGATCAGTAACATCACTTCCTCAATGGTCTTTTGTTAAAACATCCATAAACTGTACTGCTCAGGTTGTAAATCCAACATTGCTCTTATCTTGGTTCTGTTAAATGTTATGTCACATGTCATTGAATGCCTAGGGAAATAACAGCTTTCAAAAGACTGGATTATATGTGCCTGGAATATGCTTAAAGCAACCAAAAATCCCACCTCCACCCCCCCCCCAAATTTTTTTAAAGTTGTTCCTAGACCTTTTGAAAGCTAGGAAGAAAATGAGACTGTTCTATACCAAGAGGAATACCCAGTTACAGCCGTCCATCAGTATTCCAACATATCTTTTATACCTTTTATATGTTAAGAGTCTCACCTTGAAACATTGTCTTGAAGTTCTTATGTTCATAGTACATTAATAAGAAAAATATATTTTCTTGCCTTACAGATTTACTTGTTCTCACTTATTTCATCCTAAATAGACATTTGTTTTTTTCTTGACTAGCATTATGATGCTGTTTTTTTGCACTGCATATATTGAATTATAATCAGATCTCTGATCGTAACCAGATTATGTGTTTGACACCTGGATGGCAAGAAATTTTAACTCAAGTGAAACTTGAGAGGTGAATCTTGTCATCCATATTGAGAACATACAGGTTATGATCAATGACCCCGTGATAATTCTTTGTAGTATATTGAGCTCTACCTGCATCATTTACTGCCAGTTACAAAAATGTAAGAGCAGGAAGTCTTTTACCAGCTTTCAAATACTTTGAATGCCTTTGACGCATCTGACACTGTCAAACGGACAGCAGGTAGAAGAAATGAAGTGCCCTTCTGTTAAACCAGCAGCTTTAAAAGCAGCTGCACACTTAAAAGCTGTTAGAAACTCATTCTGCCTCACTTCTAGGCAAAAAGTGAGGCAGAGTGAGTTTCTAACAGCTTTTAAAAGCTATTTTACTATCTCTTCCTTTTGTTTGCCAGATGTTAGTGTCTGTTGTTAGCCCCTGTTGAAAGATCGTCTTGACAGTGCCTAGCAGTCTTTAACAAGCTGTTGTTAAATACCCCTAAACACTGTTAAGTTCGAGCATTATGACTTGCTAGCACCTTTATCTTTTTCACAACTTCAGAGCATAGTTGTGTCATTCCATACACGTGCTTAAAGCTTGTTACTGTAACAAAATGTTCTAACAACAGTTTTTAAGAAATAAGTCGACAATGATTCGTTATATGACAGACAACTTGAAAAGAAGCAAATCTGAAAGTATAAGAGCTCTCCATATTAGTTTGTAAAATCAGACCCAGAACTAACTTTAAGAGTGATCCACTCTGCCATTTTAGAAAGGTCTACTTTCATTATAGAACTGCGGTGGTGGTGCTGCGGTAGCGTTGTCGCCTTACAGTAAGACGTTGTCCTGTTCGATTCTCAGCTAGAGCGTCTTCTGTGTGGAGACATGCGTGAATGGGTGCACCTTCGTTGAAGGTTGTGCATCAGGGCTGGCAACTCGACACGTAAAAATCTACTGCCAATCATTAGCAGACCGGAGTTCCGCTGTGGCGACCCCTAATAGGGAAAGCCGAAAGAAGAAGAAGAAGGAGTGTAAATTCCATTTTCAGAAACTGAGATCTCCCTTATGAATGTTCAATGTTTTAGACCAATGGCCTTCACATATCTTTACCTACAGCTATGCCCTTAGTGCTTGTTCTCATTGGTTGAGTAGATGGCATCACACTTTTTTTTCAAAACTTGAAAGAACCTGCAGACTTGTCTGAACATATGCAGGTTATACCTCTCAGCGTCTTGGAGCAAGAAATCTGGACAAATCCATAAATAAAAGTGGAACAAAGCCCCAAAAATAGGGACGATTTTTAAATATTGCTCTTTCAAACATAGAAAGTAGACTAACAGGTTTTGGTTTAGCATGAATGACCTGAAGGATATCGAGTCTGAAACTCAAATGTCTGTCATTATTTTCTAACTTCAGTCTTTAGTGATTTACCAGTAATTTGCCAGAAAAAACACAATTTTATGAAAAACAGGCAAAAATATGAGGCCAACATCTGCACATTCTTCAAAAATCTGTACAGTTGGCAGGTATGATGCAGGTTGTTGTTGCCTGTGTTGAATTATTTGATGATCTTAGTAAAATGTAACTTCTGATTTGGACTTGGTAACTGTTCAGTATAGCAAAGTAGACCATAAAGTAAGAACTGACTTCCTTTTTTTTCCTGATTTACCATTTTCCAGTAATTCAAACAGTAATATTCGGCATCTGAGTCTCTGTATTTCTTTCTTTCCTCACCTACTTCGAGCTCTGTCAGACCCTTTCCAAACTTCTGCTTCCTGTACCTTATTTTGCTCTTTTTATCCCAAAATAAACCTTCCAAAGAACCCCCAGTTTACAGTATCTTATGCTGACATTGTAATAGTCTGGTTTGTTATGTGATTTCATAATAATTATTAATACTGAGGCTATATCTTCTTGAAAACAAATTCATCAAAAATAGTCTAAATTTTCAAAAATAAAAAGATAAAAAAATGCCAAAATAAACAGTAATTGAAAATGCACTGATTAACATAATACACAGACTTATCCACAATGTTTCTTACAAGAGGTAGAATCCCAGGCCACACCTCACATACTGGACACATCATCTCATATACCATAAAACCTTAACCCAAACAGAAATTTGACCCTAAATCTAACACACGTCCTAAACTCAAGCCTAAACCTAATGCTAATGATAACCAAAACGTGTTTTACTAATCCTGCCAAAATTGCTGTTCTAACCTGCTTTAATCCTAAAGTATCTGACTTTTACAAGTATTACAATAACCACATTTGACCAAATGACATCATTTCAATGCAACAGTCACACGAATCATATTCAACTAACAGGATTTAATGAAACTGCTTTTGATCAAACTTTCTCCTAAACAAATAGTATAATCCTATTTAAAGTCATCTCAGTTACCTGTATTACCTTTCTTCACGGGAGAGAGAAAAAAATTATACACTGAAAATTTTTAACTAAACATATGGAAACTGATGGATTTTGAGCATGCATTTAATTTTAAAAAGTCTGATAACAAAACACTTTTAAGCATCATTTTTTTTCATTTGAGGCTTTGTGAATCTGACAGCAATTGTTTTTAATCCATGCCACACCAACCTTGAGATTTAGAAACATGCCTAATGCAGCTACAGCAAAGATTTCCACAAAAATGTCGGGTTGTACAACATAGCTTGAAGTTAAATATCAATTAGGAAGATCTTAGCAATTAAGAAATCTGTTCACGGAAAGTGCTGGCAAAGAGAAGCGTTTTACAGGTGCAGCTGCAGAAGTCTTTTTTTTCTAAATGTTTTTATTAAGATTATAAATGCATAACATAACATTTGATAGATGAAATTACATACATAGATAAAAGATTGAAACAATACCAACTGCAGAAGTCTTGAACAACAGTGGTATGCAAGTTGCATGCAAAAAAGAATGTGCATTCCGAAGTGCAACCTCACAATGTTATGAAACATTGTTGTGACCCACATTAAGTGAGTCACTGCAATGTCCTTTGTACATTTTATTCACTGACATGACAAGGTATTGCGAGTATGAGAGTATGAGACTGTCTGAAAGGCAGACAAATAAGCAAAGGAACATACAGAAGGACATAAGGAAGGAATGTCTGGGAGTGGGGAGGGAAGGAAGTGTATATTTTTTAGGATAATGCCCATTTTTTATTCTCAAGGATAGAAAGAGAAGGATCTAAGAAGAAGTCAGAGGATGGAAAGAAAGTAGAGGTATGGAATAGAGGCATATGAACAATAATAAAACAAAGATGAAAACCAACAGGAAAGATGCTGTCAAAAATGAGGGGTCATCAATTAATAGACACATTTACTGATCAGGGGAGTACAAGTAATAATGAAAAGAATCGGGCAACAAACTAGGAGGGAGGTGACAACCATGGAAGGGCAACATCATAATGGCCAGATAGGGTGGGGTTCAGCTTCTTTAGGCAGAACCCAGGCAGAGGTCAGTCACCACTGTGACTGCCCTCCCTGGTCGGTCCTGCATCAGATGGCATATTAGGCAGTGATATGCAATGACTCTGTAAGTGCAAATTTCTCCAATAATATTTCATGCATCTTATTAGTTACATACTGCAAATAATTTCGATTTTAATCATGATATGAGATGTTTGCAAATATCATATGTCCTAATGTTTGTATATTCTTTTCAAACTTCATTTTGTACACCTAATGTTTTGGAAACTGAATCTCTACATGACTGTTTTTATATCTGTAACTTGACTTCAAATGGGATTTTGTGCACCATTTATGGTGGTAGAATCTCTGAATATATATTGAAGCTTGTTTTTTCTTAATTACAACTGCTGAGCTGTGGGCAAAGGATGTGGCTAAAAAGAGACTGTCAATCAAGCGCATACGTTCAAATACAGAAGTTCTATAGGTGGCATATGTGTGTCAAGCCACCAGTCCAAAAACTAGTGAGCATGGCAGTGAGCATGATGTATGAGCATGCAGAGCTGGGTATATGCTTGCAAGTGTAGAATATGTGAATCCCCTGAACATGAACATTTTTTGTATCTATGGAGACGTTACTATGAATAACAGTAATATCATTAAGCTAGGGGTAGCAAATTCAAAACTAGGTGCTTTTTTTTCACTTCAGAGTGGGAAGTTGACTGCCCTTAAGATTACGCAGGAACAAAATCTTTTAAGTTTGAAAAAAAAGTGTGGGTTTATAGTTCAGTGAAATGGTATACCATTCTACAGCTGATTGGAGCAAAGCCAGCAGTGATCTCATCTGAGGTCCTTGGTCTTAGAAATACATTGTAACAACATTGTAGTATATTGTGTGCATCTAAATTAGCATGCCAGCCTATACACACAGGGTGGTCATGCAACATGTAGCAATGTTGCATATGGGTATTACAGTTACTGCTGCAGAATTATAGCAATGGATAATACAACACTGCAGTGATAAACAAAACATATCTGTAAGATGACATGCATCATATTCAAGCATGTGACTACAGAGAATGTTCATCTTCCTCCAGTACAGGTTTCTGCTGTCCACAATCTGCTCCTGAGCTGAAAAACAGTAAGAAGAAATACACCCATAATGAATTACATGTCTTGCAAAGGCCCTGACAACTGTATTTGAAATAACAGGGCCCTGACCTACCCTGGGTTATTTACTACACATCCCAGGAGTACTCTCTTTGACCCTGTTCTTCCCAGTGGCATAGAAGGTCCTTTTCAGCACACTAAAGTGGTGGCAGCACTACTCACCAGAGTGGCTGATGCCAACAGCAGAAGTCACCATCCTTTAAGGATAAACCAGGCATCCATTTTATACCGGAGCCCTTATAAGATCTACCCAACAGGCAGCCTTGGTAGTCTGTAGTCATCAGGTACAGAAATATTTTGCTGTTTTTACAGCATCACCATACCTCTCAACTGTCCAAAATTTTGCCTCATATTTTTGATCTGTTCCTTATAAAATGTGTGGTCTTCTGTCAAATCATTTATGATTAATGTCACTAAGTAATGACATACATTTGAGATTAAGACTTCATATCCCTCAGAAAATGCTTGCCAACACAAATCCTATTATTTTATAACAACAATGTTTAAAATCTGTCCCAATGTTTGGGCCTTTGTCCCCCCGTTCTATTAGGCTTTGTCCAGATTTCTTGCACTGGGAGGTTGAGAGGTATGAGCACCACCAACAGTGCCTTCATAAGCCATAGCCATGTATCAGGTCATGGTTAAATAAAAATTGGTAACCACCTTACATCCAGGCATGTTTGTACTGTTGACATGCAACATGCAACTTTGAACACCTCATTAGTGCAACAAGGTACAGTGTCAAAGTAGGTCAGTCTATGTATACATAACACGGCAGGATGGTGTTAGGGTGTGAACTGTGGCATCTAAGGCATATACCAGCAAATCACTACCTACAGATGTTTCCATTTATGCACATTAGCAACTGTAAAGGCCACAATATTACAGTACTTTTCACCAAGTCCTTGTCAGGATCACTGCCCTTTCCCCACTTGTAGTCTGCAGGTAGTCCTGTGACTGAACAGTGTTAAGTAAGTCTCAAAGTGCAGCCTTGGACAGGTCAAAACCATGAGATAAATATAGCTACAACCATTAAAGTGCTCATCACACTATGGTTGTTTGCTACAGAGGAACTGGTAGAGTGAGTGTGAAAGTGTGGAAGCTAAAACCCTGTCAGCTTCACAGCAGTTCATGTCAGGTAAGTTTAACACTAGAATGGTTTCATGAGAGTTGCAATATGTGGAAGACAAAGGCCCTGGTTTAGACCACAGATTTTGTGTTTGTGTGTGTGTGTGTGTGTGTGTGTGTGTGTGTGTGTGTGTGTGTGTGTGCGTGCGTGCGTGCGTGCGTGCGTGTGTGTGTGTGTGTACTACTTACTGCTCGTATCCATGCCTTGCAATTTTTTCTTTGTAACTCGCATATGCTGGCCTATATGCTGTGGTGTCCTGGGTATAGCTGTTCACTGGATAGCACTTTGTGTGAAGTCTTTGAATAGTATAACTTTGTCTGCTGAAAGGGCAGTCACACATCAGTCATACTTTTTTCTTTTGTTAGAAAGTGGAGGAATTGTTACCTGCATCTACTAGTGGTGCTCATACAGTCGATCTTGTAGTCCACAGTACCCTATGGTGTGACCACGAGTGGTGTGTCCACGTATTTTTTAGAATTCCCTCTTCTGATGGACTGCAGCTATGAGGAAGTGTGTATGTGTGTGTGTGTGTGTGTGTGTGTGTGTGTGTGTGTGTGTGTGTGTGTCTTGTATGTGGTGGGAAAGGTGACCTAAGCTACCACTGACTAAGTGTGCTGGCCCAGTAATGCCACATGGCAGTTTGCAGCAAACACAGATGTCCTGACTACATCAGGGAGTACTCTAGGGGAAGATGATCATAAGATCTCTGTAGTATTTAACTGTACCATATAGTGAGATTGTTTGGGGACCCTCTAGGCGATATTTCAGTTTAGGATGCACTGACTTGGAGGGCCAATCACATTTCATTGTACTGTTCCATCTATCAAATACAGTCCTGGGATGTTTCTGCCCACTTAAAGGAATGAGAACAGTTGACATACACAACTGAATGGGAAACATTATATTTTTATTACTATTAAGATTTATCATTATTTACTTTGATTACAGAGAAAGTCTGACTGAGCAACACTCCACATTACATGCAATGCAGTTATTACTATCATCATCATCATCATCATTATAGGTCGTTGATTACCAGGGAAGTTCGACTGAGCAAAGCTCCGCATTACATACAACAAAGTGCGTTAATAATGTGTATGTATTCTACCAGCATTGAGGGATATATAAATTAACAGGCAGTCACTATAGTATATGCAGTATTTAGTTCATTATGTTAATGTCAGCCTCGCACTCACATGAGATTTTATATTGACATATAACATGATGCGTTCTAATTTATTACATATCAAATTAATCATATGCATATTTAACCATACAATTACAATTCACTTGAGGCCTGTAACAAGGGGATTATTGTTATTAAGAACTTCAAGAAACTTTGTTGTGCAACTGAATTTTTTTATCAAACTATTATGTAAATAAAGCTAAAGTAGTTGTACCAGCACATATAGGATATAGGCACATTTCCTATAGTTTACACCTGCTTGTAAAATAAATTTTGTTCAACCGTAGGGGAGTTTTACCTCTGCACTTCAGTGAATTTGCATGTGGAGAGTGTAAATTGTCTTGTTTGTTGAATTGGTTAATAACTTGTCAATGCCAAATACATTTACTTTAATGTATTTATAATTTTATTAGCATAGGGCGACCGCGGTGGTGCAGCAGTTAGCATTGCCATCTCACAGCAAGAGGTTCTCCGGTTTGATTCTTGACTGGGGTGCCTTCTGTGTGGAGTCTGCATGTCCTCCCTGTGGTTGCGTGGGTTTCGTCTGGGTGCTCCAGTTTCCTCCCACATCCCAAAGACATGCTGTAGGTGGATTGGACACTCTAAATTGCCCCAGGAGTAAGTGCTTGCATGTGTGTGCCTTCTGTGGAAGGTTGGGCTGGCAACTCGACACCGTAAAACTCCACTGCCAATCATGAGTGGACAGGTGATACGCTGTGGTGACTCCTAACCATGAAAAGCCGAAAAAAGAAGAAGATAATTTCATTAGCATCTGCCGAGGTGCAATACATTAAGGTGTTCTGCTCTCCTGTCCTTCACAGAGTAACTTATGAAAATACATACACAACTGTGTGTTGCTAGTTTTTTGTTTTGTGTAACCTTTTTGTGATGGAAGGCAGTCCACAGCCTATGACAATTTGTGTAGATTGGCATTGACCACATTTGTCTATAAAAGTGTTCATTATAGTTTTAATTGTTCTGCATGAGTCTTTTTGTTTTGCATGTCTGTTTAGTAGGTCATATAATTTACATTTTAAGTTCATGGTCCATTTCTGTACCTTGGGCGGTCATTTCTTTCATGGACCATCAAAAAAACACACGCTGTCCAGGTCAAGTGTGGTTTGTTGATGGTTACAGGTACTCTACTGCACGGAAAGCACACATTGGTGGTTATCATTCTTTCATGGATTAGCTGTCCTTGTCAGCATGTACAGCTGTCACTCAATTGTGCCTTCAGTTGTATTGCGCTGTCACTCAGTTGACCCCTCCCACTGCTGGCACAGCTGAGGAAAGCACGTACTAAACTGAAATATTGCCATTCCTCCACACATACCCATGTAGGAATGCTTATGTGGATAATATTAGGGACCGCACTGACAACCTGAAGGATGTCTTAGTGTAGGCCTTAACCTTATGTTAGCATAGATGAATTTGGCTTCCCCATCAGTGCTTATGTTAACAAGTAGTCAGACAACAAATCATAAAATAGTTTTGAATCAGGGTTTTCCATTTTCCAGTTTAATCTGTAAATTGCATTTGTATGCAAGCTCTATGTCATTTCTGACCTTTTTCATTGAGAAAGCAGTCCATCAGGAGGTGTGAAATGTTGCTGTTAGGGCAAGTAGCAGATAATCAATTGAACATTTTGTAATCTGCATCGCAGCAGAAGAAATTCTGTAAAGTAATATGAGCCTCTATGTGTAACAGTAAAACATGACAATCTTCCAGAGTTATTTTTGTTTCCGCAGGTAAGGTTTATAATAATTTATGGCGACTCCATGATAATTATTTATATATACCAAATAGCTATACACAGAAAAGAAAAATTACATTTTAAATAAATAGTATGTTGACGGGGTCTATATCATAACAATGAAAGGAACAAATCTCGAATGGCTTAAATATCGAAATTGCCATTCATCGAAATCGCTTTTGTGGGGGGCTGTGCCATCCCACACCCCCCTGCTAATTATATATACCAACTCTGAGATCACACTACAGTGAGGAAAGGGCAACATTCCTGATATTCACTGTACTGCAATCTCACAAAAAACAAATTGATGAATGGCAATTTTGATATTTAAGCCATTTGAGATTAGTTCCTTTCAATTTTATGATATAAGCCCTGTTGATGCTATTACTTTCATGTCCATCTGATGATGTAATATTTATTGGTATCTACGTAACTACTTAATATAAGAATTCAGTAATTACATAATTCATCAAATATCAATTAAATTATATTTTATTGGTTATTCCATAGTTGCTGATGTAAGCAGTCTTATTTTTTACATAAATAAAATTTACATGTAAAAAATAATAATCATTTATATGATGGATATAAATGCATATTTATATATGAAAATGGTGGGTCATGTAACATCATGCTTTATGTCTCTGACGCATTTATGTTTCTTCCAATTTAAAGATGCAGTAAACAGATTAAATTTATATACAATCAGACTATAATGTTTTCCTTCAACTTGCATGTCTTGCCTCAGAACTGTGGCACATGAGATCATGTATCATGCTTACAGTTTCCATGCATAGCATGGTGGCAAAACTGGATTCTGTATTGGGTTTGCAGCAAACTCTTCATCATGGACAAAAACACTGATGTACATTTACTAAAATAATGAAGACTCATTTTCATTGTCTGAAATTCCATGTGTTATGCTGATGATTACTACTCTACTTTTCAGTCAGTGCAGTTATGTTTGTAATTTTCATGGTTTATACAAACAGATCAAAAGCAGATTTTTGTGTCTGTAAGAGATGAAAAGCAATTTTAAGAATAGAATACCAAGTTAAGAAAAATTGGCAGGAGAAATTCAAGTTTTGTTAAAAGAGTAAACTAGTCTAAAATGTCAATTTTTGTACTTTAGTACCAATTTTAGAATTTTACAGGAATTTGGTGGAAAGTGGAAAAACTGTGTCTTTGAATATGAATTCACAAAAAGAAGGTATTGTCTAAATTAGCAGCGCAAATTTTGTAATAGGGTGACTGACAGACAATAGGGCAAGATTATATTAAAGTCTTAGTCACTAGGATAAATAAGCATTGCAAAACATGATGTCTGTGAAATCACTTGCCTGTACCTTGTTGAGTACAAAAACTGGGCACATTTCTATCACTTAAGTTCAGCTCATTAATATTGACCCCCAATTCACTTTTTATTAGGCCATTCTAAGCCTAGCTAACTCCCTCCCAAAGGTGAGAATTAAACACTGTACCTTGTGCCATGAGTCAGCACCTTAACCATTATACCAACCCCCCAATCATTACAACAAAAGAAGACTTCAGGAAAATGTTCCTCCATGGGTTTAGAAGGACATAACTAACCTGGCTAGCTTTGCAGTTACGAGCTCTGGGCAGCAAAAATGAAATACTTGCCATGGTAATAACTTTAAAATAACTTTAAATTTTATGACAACCAAACTTTAGTCATATAATGCTTAGATTTTCAGGAGTAAAAACCCAGGAAACTGTGGTGAGGATTAAGACAGCATTTATTAGACAGATGAGACATAGTCAAACAAAAAAAACACATTTTATGTATTTCTTACAAAACATAGCTTATATCTCATTAATAGATGTAAGGCAGAAGAAAGGCGTGGAGTATTTCTGTCTCAAAAGTTATTGGCTGTTGGAGCAGAGTAATGCAAGGTATTGGCTGTAGTGTGTGTGACTATTTGCCAATGGTTGGAGTTTATCAATTGAATTGATTGGTTATGAAATTAAACCACAGGCCTGTGGTGGATACCCTTCATTAGAGTATGGTTAGTTCTCATATTGGTCATTCTTAAAAAAACTTTTAACTAAATCTCTAAATCACAATACATAAATAAATACAGTTAACATGGATTCTATTCAGATGAGAAATGAATATAAAAGAAGGTTATGATGCTGAAGATTCCTGAAATGTACTCAGTTCAACCATTACAGTGAGCAAATCAAGAAGTTAACAGTGTAATAAAGTAAATTCTGGAGGCCTTTCCTTGTTGATAAAAATTCAGAACACATTAAAAATAAAGGTCTGGATGTCACAGTACCACTTAGGATCACATTTCTAAGAAAACAGTATTGGTATAAAATCTTAATTAATTTGAAGAACGTGTAAAGTGGGGTTGTGATTTAACTACATGTTATGCCTACAATTTGAAGGGAAACAAATGTAGAATTGGTTTATGCCATGTTCTTGGGATAATTAATTCACAACAGCATTAGCAGTGTTTTCGCTAAAACTTCATCAGATCCCTCAGTCATTAGGAAATTTCTGCCAAAATACTTTCTCAGTTTGCAATGGCAATGGTTTACTTGTTTTCACAAATGTCTTTTCTCTGTGGAGTTTGTATACATAAGTCTGGGTGTCTTGGGGGGGTTGTCCTCTACATAAGCATTAAAGATGGATGCCCCTCTAGAAAAAAATGCTGACATTTAAGTTTTTCTTCAGATTAAATTCTGGACCAGTTGTACTTGGCAAGTTTGTTCCTCTCCAGATTTTACCTTGGCGAGTCATAGTGGAAGCGTATAAAAGCTCAGATAACTGTTAGACCAGCACAGTTGAAATTCATCTTGTAGTAGCAGCAAAAAAATTATACTTATGTTAAATTATTATGCCTAAGGCTTGGCCATCTTATTGAACTTTGCCCCTTACCCCTGCGGTACTGCATTCTCAGAGTTGGTATATTACCATATTGGTGGATTTAGTTTTACTTACTTTAGTTCATTTTATCGTGATGGTCTTCCAGATGTTGTTCTTCTAAAGGTGTCAGTCTTGCCTTCTGGGTGTCGGGTAAGTCAGCGGTCGGTCTACTGAAGTAGACCTCCCAATAATATATGTAGATGCATTCATTTCCTTTACTTAAGTAAGTCCATTTTTCTTCTGCGGAACTGTCAGGAACTTTGACTTACTGAGGCCAGAACACCTACAAGTGTCTAACCTTATGCCCCCAAAATAGACTTGTGCATAGTTTGCACAGAAGTAGACTTGCTGACTTGTGATGATGGCCCCTTTCACCCCATCCTAGCTATATCTCCCTTTTCTAGATGTGAGGTGTTCTGGGGCAGCAGTATGAGGCTTTGAGTATAAATTTGGATTTTCTAGCTTAATTCCCGTTTGTATTAATCAGTCTTTAAAGATCAATACTGTATTATAATTATTTGTTCACCAGAAATTTTAGGAGTGCGCAGGATCTAAAAAAGTATGAAACAAGTGACAGGATACAGATGTAATATAAGACCACAAACACGGAAACTATAAAAAACAAATATGCAGACTCCTCGAAATGCAAGCCCTTCTTGAAATCCAAGCTGTGCATAGACAGCACACAGCCAATACCAGCCAACACCAATAAAAAGCGGACTTAACGAAAATAAAAAACTCGGCAAGGGACGAAACCTTAACGCCAAGTTTATTAATACAAAACAGTAATCAAGGCGTTTTCGCTGGAGACACTGCTACAGCTTCTTCAGAGGTATTTTAGAAAAACTGCCAAATCAAGCTTTTAAAACCATGTCATTGCGTGCTCCAAACAATGCCATTTAAAAAAACATTCCAGTTTAAAACAAAAACATTCATCATGTAAACCATATTCATAGACAAACCCTTTAGGGATAAAAACATTATCTTAAAAGTATTATGTAGAAATATATATATAAGTAGAACTTGTTTACTAACCCTATTCATTAATTTTATATATATATGTGTAATCTTATTAAATACAGGGAATCAATATTGTTTCATTTCATTTTCCTGTCATCAGGTATATCAACAATATATAACTTTATGAACTTTAAAAAGATCCTATAAAAGAATTATCCTAAAAAAATTATCACTTATAAAAATCAATTTATAAACATTAACCACATTAAGCAGTTATGTGCAGAAGTTACCTAGGCAGTCCACGGGATAACAATGTCAGATAAAATAAGTCCAAGCTCAAAAAACACAACTCTTTGTCTCTTCAGACCAATTCAGCTTCAAAAAAATCCAAATTTCAATAAAGATTCTTCAGTCAAACTCTGGGTAGTAGTTATTAGCTGCAGTTTATTGTAAAAACAGGTGAGCGCTTTCGCTATTCAGCTTTTTCAAACCATAATGCACCATTAAAACTATGACCATATATATACTGGCATCAAATCAATTACACAATTGGTTTCAATCAGTTTAATAATTAACTAATTAAAATTAAAATCTAATAGAACTACAAAACTTAATAATATTTAATACATAAAGCAATATATAACTCATCTAATAAAAATATATTATATTCCAATAATTGTCTATGTTTAAAAACATTTATACATATATATAGTCAAACCACAGACATTTAAGAAGTATATATGCATTCTAAAAACAATGAATAAGGACCATTCCACAACAAAAAGAGGCTTATAGATGTTAATATACAAATTACTATTGTATACTTCAGTCTTTACTTGATATATATTGGCAGTCTAAAAAATTCCATTCTTAATTAATATTTAAACCTTCTTTTTTTCAATTTTGGTTTAATGGGAACATTATCATTCAGTCCCGGGGGACTGTGTGCTTGTAGTCGTATAATCCAGTCTGCCTCTATTTCCTCAGTCCTACTTCTGATGTCTCCTGCTCTCACTGTAGGTCTATTAATAGATATAATCAAGAATCTAAATTCATGGGTAGGATCTGTTTCCATAATATGCTTGGACAGGGCATTAACATCAGATTTAATTTTTATCTGGTATATATGCTCTCGTATCCTGTTTTTGAATTTTCTATCTGTCTTACCTACATAGAATGCTTGGCATTCTATGCAGGTTGCCAGGTAAACTAAATGTTCTGTGTTACATGTCCCGTCCACTGTAAAAGTGTAAATTTTAGATGTTATAGGGTGTATGAACATATTAGTGGTACTAATAAATTGACAAAATTACATCTACCACATTTCATTGTCCCTCTGGAACTTGTTGTCTGAGAAGTCCGTGTATTTGAGCAACAAAGTAATCTATGTAGATTCTTTTATTTTTAAAAACATAACTGGGTTGATCTCCCACTATTCCTTTAATATTAGGGTTTATAGTCAATATATCCCAATATTTACTAAGTACATCTCTAATTTGATTAATATCTTCTGTGTAATGAAGTGACACTTTTTGATGTTTCTTATATCTTCCTTCTTTCAATTTCTGTTGCCCAGCATAGTATTCTACACCTGTCCTTGAAAATAGGGGCATGCCTGTTCATCCCTATCTGCTTTGACCTTATGAAAACTCTCTTTAATTTCTTCTCCTTTATAGCCTCTAACTACTAACCTATCATTAAGGTTAGTCAATTCTTTCATACTGTTCTTGTAGGATTTAGCCTTGATACTCTGACCGCCTGTCCTCATTACAATGTTTTTAAAACATGTTGAGGATGCATACTATCTCTATTTAATAACGTGTTTTTATAGCACTTCTTCCTGTATACTCCCGTGTTGAATGTACCATCATCCAACCTTCGGAGTGAAACATCTAGGAATGCTATACTGTCATAGGAAGAATTAATAGTAAACTTAAGGAAAGGTACCAGTTCATTGACTTCTAGATAGAATTCATTCAATTCACTCAATGGACCATCCCACAAAAAGAACAAATCATCCACAAACCTCCTATAAAAACGGACGTTGCGGATAAATTTATTCAACAAAAAAAGATTCTCTTCTTCCCATATTGCCATTACTAGGTTGGCGTAGCTATTGGCACAGGAAGTGCCCATAGCTACGCCATCCTTCTGCAAATACAGACTCTTCTCAAAAAAGAATATGTTATTTTTCAATACTAATGTAAGCATTTCACTAATCATTCTCTTTTTGTTTAGAGGCATGTCCGAGTGCCTGTCTAGGCACAATTTAATATAAGCTATCCCAGTCTCATTAGGTATTTTTGTAAAAAGAGAGACTACATCCATCGTAACCATTATTATGGACCTTACATCTTTTAAGTCAACAGCAGTACTATAGAAATCTTTACTTGGCCGAGGGTTAATAGGGATAGTACTTTGAATGTTAATACTTTTAGCAATGCTGCTAGAGTGAATGCTAATGCACCAGTCGCAAACATTGTTAATTCAGGCATTAATGATTCTGTACTTGGAAATGATATGCATTTAATTGTTGCAAGTGAAGCGAATATTACCTCTGTTGATGCACATATTCCTGTTGAAAAGAATGAGGCTATAACTAGAGGCGATAGAGTAGGCTCACAAATGACAACTAAAAATAGTAATAGCTATAGCATTTTTAGATCTAATGTCTCTAGCAGCACAGGACGAATGGTGTCGACAAGTATAGAACCAGCAAAAGCGAGTGAACAAATGGTAGTGCGTAGTAAGAATACTACAGCCATGAAAGATAGCATTAGCACAGGGTCAGATAAACAATGCCCTTTCCCTATAGCAGAAGCTACGCCAACCTAGTAATGGCAATATGGGAAGAAGAGAATCTTTTTTTGTTGAATAAATTTATCCGCAACGTCCGTTTTTATAGGAGGTTTGTGGATGATTTGTTCTTTTTGTGGGATGGTCCATTGAGTGAATTGAATGAATTCTATCTAGAAGTCAATGAACTGGTACCTTTCCTTAAGTTTACTATTAATTCTTCCTATGACAGTATAGCATTCCTAGATGTTTCACTCCGAAGGTTGGATGATGGTACATTCAACACGGGAGTATACAGGAAGAAGTGCTATAAAAACACGTTATTAAATAGAGATAGAATGCATCCTCAACATGTTTTAAAAACATTGTACGAGGACAGGCGGTCAGAGTATCAAGGCTAAATCCCTTACAAGAGCAGTATGAAAAAGAATTGACTAACCTTAATGATAGGTTAGTAGTTAGAGGCTATAAAGGAGAAGAAATTAAAGAGAGTTTTCATAAGGTCAAAGCAGATAGGGATGAACAGGCATGCCCCTATTTTTCAAGGACAGGTGTAGAATACTATGCTGGGCAACAGAAATTGAAAGAAGGAAGATATAAGAAACATCAAAAAGTGTCACTTCATTACACAGAAGATATTAATCAAATTAGAGATGTACTTAGTAAATATTGGGATATATTGACTATAAACCCTAATATTAAAGGAATAGTGGGAGATCAACCCAGTTATGTTTTTAAAAATAAAAAGAATCTACATAGATTACTTTGTTGCTCAAATACACGGACTTCTCAGACAACAAGTTCCAGAGGGACAATGAAATGTGGTAGATGTAATTTTGTCAATTTATTAGTACCACTAATATGTTCATACACCCTATAACATCTAAAATTTACACTTTTACAGTGGACGGGACATGTAACACAGAACATTTAGTTTATCTGGCGACCTGCATAGAATGCCAAGCATTCTATGTAGGTAAGACAGATAGAAAATTTAAAAACAGGATACGAGAGCATATATACCAGATAAAAATTAAATCTGATGTTAATGCTCTGTCTAAGCATATCATGGAAACAGATCCTACCCATGAATTTAGATTCATGATTATATCTATTAATACACCTACAGTGAGAGCAGGAGATATCAGAAGTAGGACTGAGGAAATAGAGGCAGACTGGATTATACGATTACAAGCACACAGTCCCCCAGGACTGAATGATAATGTTCCAATTAAACCAAAATTGAAAAAAAGAAGGTTTAAATATTAATTAAGAATGAATTTTAGACTGCCAATATATATCAAGTAAAGACTGAAGTATACAATAGTAATTTGTATATTAACATCTATAAGCCTCTTTTTGTTGTGGAATGGTCCTTATTCATTGTTTTTAGAATGCATATATACTTCTTAAATGTCTGTGGTTTGACTATATATATGTATAAATGTTTTTAAACATAGACAATTATTGGAATATAATATATTTTATTAGATGAGTTATATATTGCTTTATGTATTAAATATTATTAAGTTTTGTAGTTCTATTAGATTTTAATTTTAATTAGTTAATTATTAAACTGATTGAAACCAATTGTGTAATTGATTTGAAGCCAGTATATATATATGGTCATAGTTTTAATGGTGCATTATGGTTTGAAAAAGCTGAATAGCGAAAGCGCTCACCTGTTTTTACAATAAACTGCAGCTAATAACTACTACCCAGAGTTTGACTGAAGAATCTTTATTGAAATTTGGATTTTTTTGAAGCTGAATTGGTCTGAAGAGACAAAGAGTTGTGTTTTTTGAGCTTGGACTTATTTTATCTGACATTGTTATCCCGTGGACTGCCTAGGTAACTTCTGCACATAACTGCTATATTTTTATATTTTTTATGGACTTGTTATCCTTGTGCAGAGGTTTTTATTTCATCGTGGTGTTCAGTA
Organism: Protopterus annectens; assembly: GCF_019279795.1. Classification (NCBI taxonomy): domain Eukaryota; kingdom Metazoa; phylum Chordata; order Ceratodontiformes; family Protopteridae; genus Protopterus; species Protopterus annectens. The sequence continues at coordinate 120,997,629 of NC_056743.1, forward strand.
TCATATTTATTTTCCATACAATCATTTATTTTTATCGCTCTGAACATCGCGAGCTAACTATGGCAGAAGAGTTGGTTGAATCCATTGAATTGCCTTACAATCCAACCCCTGTGCCTGAAGAAAGAGTGGTACATTCTAGGTTGCATCGTTGCGTAGTCCCTGACGTCAACCCGTTTGCCGAAGTGGATTTAATAACGGCTCAGAATGGCGCGCGACTGAGTAACGCTCAAAATGAAACTGTGAACTCCATGTTAACATCTATGGAATCGGACTTATTGAAATTAAAGAGACTTCAGATGCAGCGTTTCCACTTTGAGGTGTGTATAGAGAAGCGGATTATACCTAGAGGGCTCAGGGTTCTTAAAATGCCCACAACAGGTAATACATACCCTGAATTACTTTTTCGTTGGCAGCAGCTGAACATAGACATTAGTATTAATTATATGAAACTACTAAATGAATTTTTTGCACCCGAAGAGAAGAAATTACAAGAAGAAATTGAAAAGAGACAAAAAGACTTATATAATAGTTTTTCATGTACTGTTATTGATCCACTTTTGGATCGTACGTTGGATTCTGTTTTATTATACGAAAGAAGGCTTAAAGAACAGAAAAAACAAAAGTTAGTTAGAGATGTACATGATTTTGCGAACGGACAAGTCTTTACTTGGCCGAGGGTTAATAGGGATAGTACTTTGAATGTTAATACTTTTAGCAATGCTGCTAGAGTGAATGCTAATGCACCAGTCGCAAACATTGTTAATTCAGGCATTAATGATTCTGTACTTGGAAATGATATGTATTTAATTGTTGCAAGTGAAGTGAATATTACCTCTGTTGATGCACATATTCCTGTTGAAAAGAATGAGGCTATAACTAGAGGCGATAGAGTAGGCTCACAAATGACAACTAAAAATAGTAATAGCTATAGCATTTTTAGATCTAATGTCTCTAGCAGCACAGGACGAATGGTGTCGACAAGTATAGAACCAGCAAAAGCGAGTGAACAAATGGTAGTGCGTAGTAAGAATACTACAGCCATGAAAGATAGCATTAGCACAGAGTCAGATAAACAATGCCCTTTCCCTATAGCAGAAGCCTCATACAAAGGCAGGAACAGATCAATGAGCAGGGGAAGACAAAAAAGGAAGGCCATAGATATGGACATGAAAGAAACAACTGTAAAAAGGATGTGGGAGAAAATGACCTAGTTTATAACCTATCACACAGGCCATTGAGTAGAGCAGAAGTAGAGGTTTTAAGTAAAGGGTTGTCTTTTATACCCTCCACTAGAAGTAATGTCACGGAAACCATATTAGATGTTAAGATGTTTGTTAGGAATGTTCAGCTACAGATGATGTTTACTGACAGTAATGAAAAAATAAATGACTCTATTCAACTTAGGAGACCCAGTTTATTTGTTCCTGTATTACACCCAAATCTGGATACCTTCAGCAAAATAGTTGAGAAAGACCTGTTACACCTTGATAATGGTATAGGGTATAGAGCCCGAAAAAGAAATTTGTCACAGAAACAATATTCTGCCTTACAGAATCTCAAGGAAGATATGAATATATCTATTAGACCTGCAGATAAAGGGGGACCTATCATTATAATGGATAAAGAACAATATAATGATAGTATGTTAGAACTGTTAAGTGATATGAACCACTATCAACACATAGCCAGCTTCAAAATTAAGGACTATGTTAGTAAAGTACATAATAAACTAGAGGAATTACAAGAAAATAAATTTATAGACCCTACTGACTATAATTTTTTGTTTGTGGAATTCCATGTTATCCCAATAATTCAGGGGCTACCAAAGATACACAAGAACCCTACACAACCACCAATGAGACCTATAGTCTCAGGTCAAGGTTGGGTAACAGAGTTCATTTCTATTTACATAGAGAAATCTTTGAGGCCTATTGTGAACTCTAATAAATATATTTTAAGAGACTCGAAACAATTTCTCTTGGATTTCTATAGTACTGCTGTTGATTTAAAAGATGTAAGGTCCATAATAATGGTTACAATGGATGTTGTTTCTCTTTTTACAAAAATACCTAATGAGACTGGGATAGCTTATATTAAATTGTGCCTAGATAGGCACTCGGACATGTCTCTAGACAAAAAGAGAATGATTAGTGAAATGCTTACATTAGTATTGGAAAATAATATATTCTTTTTTGAGAAGAATCTGTATTTGCAGAAGGATGGCGTAGCTATGGGCACTTCCTGTGCCAATAGCTACGCCAACCTAGTAATGGCAATATGGGAAGAAGAGAATCTTTTTTTGTTGAATAAATTTATCCGCAACGTCCGTTTTTATAGGAGGTTTGTGGATGATTTGTTCTTTTTGTGGGATGGTCCATTGAGTGAATTGAATGAATTCTATCTAGAAGTCAATGAACTGGTACCTTTCCTTAAGTTTACTATTAATTCTTCCTATGACAGTATAGCATTCCTAGATGTTTCACTCCGAAGGTTGGATGATGGTACATTCAACACGGGAGTATACAGGAAGAAGTGCTATAAAAACACGTTATTAAATAGAGATAGTATGCATCCTCAACATGTTTTTAAAAACATTGTACGAGGACAGGCGGTCAGAGTATCAAGGCTAAATCCCCTACAAGAACAGTATGAAAAAGAATTGACTAACCTTAATGATAGGTTAGTAGTTAGAGGCTATAAAGGAGAAGAAATTAAAGAGAGTTTTCATAAGGTCAAAGCAGATAGGGATGAACAGGCATGCCCCTATTTTTCAAGGACAGGTGTAGAATACTATGCTGGGCAACAGAAATTGAAAGAAGGAAGATATAAGAAACATCAAAAAGTGTCACTTCATTACACAGAAGATATTAATCAAATTAGAGATGTACTTAGTAAATATTGGGATATATTGACTATAAACCCTAATATTAAAGGAATAGTGGGAGATCAACCCAGTTATGTTTTTAAAAATAAAAAGAATCTACATAGATTACTTTGTTGCTCAAATACACGGACTTCTCAGACAACAAGTTCCAGAGGGACAATGAAATGTGGTAGATGTAATTTTTGGCAATTTATTAGTACCACTAATATGTTCATACACCCTATAACATCTAAAATTTACACTTTTACAGTGGATGGGACATGTAACACAGAACATTTAGTTTACCTGGCAACCTGCATAGAATGCCAAGCATTCTATGTAGGTAAGACAGATAGAAAATTCAAAAACAGGATACGAGAGCATATATACCAGATAAAAATTAAATCTGATGTTAATGCCCTGTCCAAGCATATTATGGAAACAGATCCTACCCATGAATTTAGATTCTTGATTATATCTATTAATAGACCTACAGTGAGAGCAGGAGACATCAGAAGTAGGACTGAGGAAATAGAGGCAGACTGGATTATACGACTACAAGCACACAGTCCCCCGGGACTGAATGATAATGTTCCCATTAAACCAAAATTGAAAAAAAGAAGGTTTAAATATTAATTAAGAATGGAATTTTTTAGACTGCCAATATATATCAAGTAAAGACTGAAGTATACAATAGTAATTTGTATATTAACATCTATAAGCCTCTTTTTGTTGTGGAATGGTCCTTATTCATTGTTTTTAGAATGCATATATACTTCTTAAATGTCTGTGGTTTGACTATATATATGTATAAATGTTTTTAAACATAGACAATTATTGGAATATAATATATTTTTATTAGATGAGTTATATATTGCTTTATGTATTAAATATTATTAAGTTTTGTAGTTCTATTAGATTTTAATTTTAATTAGTTAATTATTAAACTGATTGAAACCAATTGTGTAATTGATTTGAAGCCAGTATATATATATGGTCATAGTTTTAATGGTGCATTATGGTTTGAAAAAGCTGAATAGCGAAAGCGCTCACCTGTTTTTACAATAAACTGCAGCTAATAACTACTACCCAGAGTTTGACTGAAGAATCTTTATTGAAATTTGGATTTTTTTGAAGCTGAATTGGTCTGAAGAGACAAAGAATTGTGTTTTTTGAGCTTGGACTTATTTTATCTGACATTGTTATCCCGTGGACTGCCTAGGTAACTTCTGCACATAACTGCTATATTTTTACATTTTTTATGGACATGTTATCCTTGTGCAGAGGTTTTTATTTCATCGTGGTGTTCAGTATCATATTTATTTTCCATTAACCACATTAAGTTGACTCCAGTATTTATTAACTATACAATGATCTAATACTAAACTTTTCCACAGACCTTAATGGATGTCAGTATGCCCTCTGTCAAAAATGCATTTCAATAAGGCTGAACAGCTTATTGAACCACGTAAAAAAGCATAAAAAATGTAAATTAAGCTTGTTACGAGGAAAAAATATTTTTTTAGCTAATGTTAACGTTTATAACTTCTTAATCTCAATATACAAGCAATATTACAATGCTCGTTCAAACCAGGATAGGAGAAGGCATCTAGCCGCAATTGCCATTCTAATTCCTTGTTTTCTAACATTAATGGAATAGGTCCACCTCTTCCTATGTTTAATACCTGGTCTATTACAGTAAATTCAAAGCTGTGCCCCTGGTTTTTTGCAATATGCTTAGCTAATGCATTTTCATTGTTTTGTTTCCTCATAGCATAGACATGTTCGTACACCCTATCCCTTAATCTTCTATCTGATTTTCCTATGTAGAAAGCTTGGCAACAGTTACAAGTTGCCAAGTAAATAATCGATCTAGACTCACAGTTTAGTTTGTAATTAATTCTAAAATGCCTTCCACGGATAGAGAAAACACCAGTCGTTTTCACAAGGTGACAATAGTTACAGTGCCCACACTGGAATGACCCTTTCGCTCTTGTAATCAAGGTGGGTGTATTGTACCTCTGCAATAAAATTTTCAAGTTATTGCCCCTTCTATAAGTAATCCTGGGTTTCTTACCTAATCTATCCAATAGTTGTTGATTATTGGAAATAAAATACCAATTTTTATACAAAATGAATTGAATTGTCTTGGAGTCAATACTAAAAGTCGTAATAAAGCTACTTTCATAGTTATTAGCAACTGAATTGTCAATGTTAGCAGTGTTATTAAGGTTATTATTCTGTGTTACATTCCTCTCTAAAGTTATATCCAACATTAGATTAATAGTTGAATCAGGCGCATGTTTATTAGGTAGGAGAGGGGAATAAAAACCCAAAGCCCTTTTGTCATTGACTTCCCGAAATAACTCTTCAAAGAGGTGAATGGGGTACTCCCTGTTGGTAAACATAAGTTTTAATAAATCACATTCTCTTAGAAAAAGTTGTTCAGTACTACAAATCCTGGACGCTCGAATCAGTTGTCCCTTAATTATTGCCTTCTTTTGTTTGAATGGGTGACAACTCTTGAAATGTAGTAGGGAATTACAGTAAGTAGATTTTCTATAGATACTTGAAAAATATTCACCTTTAGTGACATCCTTACTCAACTTAATGTCCAGATAATCAATTTCCCTCTCAGAAAATTTTGAGGTGAACCTCAAAAAAGATGTAGTGTCATTAATAGCAGACACTAAATTCATTGCATCCTCATTGTCACCCTCCAATAAAATAAAGATGTCGTCCAAGTACCTAGTGTAGAATTTAACTTTTTCTTTCCTTAATGTGTCATTAAATATGTTTATCTTTTCCCAGTGTGCCATGAATAAGTTCGCAACACTGGCCCCACATGGGGACCCCATTGCCACCCCTTGTTTCTGCAAATAGTATTTTCCATTAAATGAAAAAAAGTTAGATGATAATATTATGTCCAGTAGTTGGGTGACAACATTAGTCTCACTTATTGTAGCTTTAAGTTCTATTAGCATAAGAGAAACCCATTCCAACGCCTCCAAATGTGGGATAGATGTGTATAAATCTACCACATCTATAGTTAAAAAGTTGTAAGAACTATTATATTCTACTTTGTATATCTTTTCCAAAAAGGTCCAAGAGTCCTTACAAATATGGGGTACATTCTTTAAATATTTAGATAAGATATTGTATACTAATTGAGCACATGGGTAGGTTAAGGAAAGGCGACTATCTATTAGTGCACGAAAAGGTGGATTCCGTACATCCTTGTGGATCTTAGGGATCCCAAATATTACTGGAGTCTTAGGCATTTGAATGTCTATATAATTGTAAGTGTCTATGTCAATATCTCCATTGAGAAAAAGGTCTCTAAAATAACTTCTATTTCTAACATGCGAGATATTTATTTCGTTTAAAGAAGAAGATGTATAAGGTCCTTCAAGGATGGTTTCCATAATATTAACATATTTACAATTATCTAAAATTACTAGGCCGCCACCTTTGTCTGGCTTAATAACCCTAACTTGCGCCCTACATAAAAGATCTAACTCCAACATTTGTTCCTCAGAAGCATTACTAGTAATGTTGTTCATCTTTAAATTAGTTGAAGTTAAATGCCTCAGGTCCAATTCACAAATTTTCTCAAAGAGCAATAGGCCAGTGTGCAAAGGTGGATTATAGGTACTTGCAAGTTTAAGCCCTACATCACTAGCTGTCGCTTGGTTGTTAAATAAAAGTTTCAGATTTAATTTTCTAACGAAACATTTAAGGTCAATTATTGTCTTAACTAAATCACAACTAGTGGTAGGGACGAAAGTATTACCATAAGCCAGTAGCTCCACTAAACATGGGTTGACCTGGAAAGATGAAAAATTATATATTTTAAAATCGCCTTTCTGATTAGTTAGTATAGTCAAAACATTTTCAGGATTATTGTCCATTTCAGTCATTAAAGTCAGTTCTTGTTGTTCCAATTCTTTTTGAAAGGCTGTCGGGAGGACTTCTTCCCTAAAAAATGGTCAGTGTTACCCTCCTCGTTTCGTTTAGGACCATTGTTAGGGTTATTACTCCTAGTATTGTACATCTTCCCTCCATTATTCCATTCAGGTGCTTTATTTACAAAGTTGTTGGAGTTATTTCCATCCATAACTGGTCCGCTTTCATCTATTACCGGAAAAGGACTCTCATCATTCGCTCTCTCATTTAAAGAATCAGGGACTTGTCGGTGAGAGAAAGCTTTCAATTTAGGATATGCTGAGTTATTAGTATAACTCAGCCTATCCCTTGCTAGCTTCTTATTCTTTGTAACCTTGAATTTTTCTATTACCCCATCTATACTAGAAAAAATTCTAGTATAGTCATACTTGTATCTTTCAAATTCAAGGTTAGATTTAAGTTTGCCATCAAGGGTATTAACTTCTTCAATTAACTTTGCTATCTCTATATTGTAGAATTTAATAATAAGCTCTAACATTTGGAACCCTTGATTATCGAAAAGCTGACCAAGTTCTTTAAGGAAATCAGCATTGTGAAACAAGCCAGTTGGACAAAAGTTAGAACGCAGCCCCTTAGGTATCATCTTATCCTTAATGCATTGATGAAAGTAAGCTACCTCCAGCTGCAGCTTTTTCAGTTTTAGCAATTTCAAGTCAAAATCTTTCAGCAAAATGTTTATAGAGGTTTCACTTACTAGCGTAGAGCCTGTTCCGATGTCCGGATTATCAGCTTGATTGCCAAACACCAAATTGTCAGTGTTATATATCCACACACCAAAATTCGGAATCCCTGTAGTTCCTGGGGGCATTGGTAAATTGGCCGAGTTAACTTGCTCAGTTGTTCACATTTGCAAACCATTACCAGAACGAGAGACAGTCTGTGCATAGGAAGCGCTTTCTTGATTATGACTACGCTGCCCTGCTTGAATAGCAGATGCACTTCCTTCAAAATTAAAATTGGTCATATTAGATATCCCTCCAGAAGTGGGGACATTTGTAGGCAAACCCAAGTTAGCCATCGAAGTAGCATTCGCTTTCGGTGTGGCTTCAATACGCTTATCCAAAGCGTCTAACTTATGTGTTATATTGTCCATTCTTGTTGTTAGAGCCCTGATAAGGGCTGTTAGGTCACCTTGATCTTCGGTGCTGTTAGTGTTAACAGTTTTAAAAAGCACCGGACTTGCAGGACTGGATGTACTGCCTTGCGACATGACGATATAAGACCACAAACACGGAAACTATAAAAAACAAATATGCAGACTCCTTGAAATGCAAGACAATTCAATTCATTTTGTATAAAAATTGGTATTTTATTTCCAATAATCAACAACTATTGGATAGATTAGGTAAGAAACCCAGGATTACTTATAGAAGGGGCAATAACTTGAAAATTTTATTGCAGAGGTACAATACACCCACCTTGATTACAAGAGCGAAAGGGTCATTCCAGTGTGGGCACTGTAACTATTGTCACCTTGTGAAAACGACTGGTGTTTTCTCTATCCGTGGAAGGCATTTTAGAATTAATCACAAACTAAACTGTGAGTCTAGATCGATTATTTACTTGGCAACTTGTAACTGTTGCCAAGCTTTCTACATAGGAAAATCAGATAGAAGATTAAGGGATAGGGTGTACGAACATGTCTATGCTATGAGGAAACAAAACAATGAAAATGCATTAGCTAAGCATATTGCAAAAAACCAGGGGCACAGCTTTGAATTTACTGTAATAGACCAGGTATTAAACATAGGAAGAGGTGGACCTATTCCATTAATGTTAGAAAACAAGGAATTAGAATGGCAATTGCGGCTAGATGCCTTCTCCTATCCTGGTTTGAACGAGCATTGTAATATTGCTTGTATATTGAGATTAAGAAGTTATAAACGTTAACATTAGCTAAAAAAAATGTTTTTCCTCGTAACAAGCTTAATTTACATTTTTTATGCTTTTTTACATGGTTCAATAAGCTGTTCAGCCTTATTGAAATGCATTTTTGACAGAGGGCATACTGACATCCATTAAGGTCTGTGGAAAAGTTTAGTATTAGATCATTGTATAGTTAATAAATACTGGAGTCAACTTAATGTGGTTAATGTTTATAAACTGATTTTTATAAGTGATCATTTTTTTAGGATAATTCTTTTATAGGATCTTTTTAAAGTTCATAAAGTTATATATTGTTGATATACCTGATGACAGGAAAATGAAATGAAACAATATTGATTCCCTGTATTTAATAAGAATACACATATATATATAAAATTAATGAATAGGGTTAGTAAACAAGTTCTACTTATATATTTCTACATAATACTTTTAAGATAATGTTTTTATCCCTAAAGGGTTTGTCTATGAATATGGTTTACATGATGAATGTTTTTGTTTTAAACTGGAATGTTTTTTTAAATGGCGTTGTTTGGAGCACGCAATGACGTGGTTTTAAAAGCTTGATTTGGCGGTTTTTCTAAAATACCTCTGAAGAAGCTGTAGCAGTGTCTCCAGCGAAAACGCCTTGATTACTGTTTTGTATTAATAAACTTGGCGTTAAGGTTTCGTCCCTTGCCGAGTTTTTTATTTTCGTTAAGTCCGCTTTTTATTGGTGTTGGCTGGTATTGGCTGTGTGCTGTCTATGCACAGATGTAATATGCTAGAAGCAACAGATATCCATATAATCAGTTTTGGAGTATGTGAGCAGCAGAATAAAATACATCTTATATTTATATAAACAAATCAGTACATATGAGCTGCCAGCACTGAATGGGGGTACATTATCTGTGGTTGGTGGAGGGGGTGGGTTGGGGTAGGTGAGAGAAACCCTGTTAGTCATGTACTGTTGAATGGTCGAAGGAGTTAGTTTCTTCGCCTTTAGGAGAGGACATACAGAAAAAACATAGCAGCTAGTGTGTAATATATAGTTGATGTCTTACCTGTGCCATTAATTAGTACTGCACAACTGTTCTGCATAAGCAAGGTCCAAAGCACAACATACAGCTTTATTTTCAGATCATACTTTATTGCAATTTAGCTTATTATGATGGGATTACCTTATTTTGCACAGCATTGTTTTGCAATTATAGGTTCATAGGTTCATAGGTTGGTACTAGGCTATCAGCCAATTAGATACTTAAACCTTTTTTTTTCAATTCAAGCACATAAATATGTAATTTCAGCCACTTTGCAACCCAGATTTTGACTTTCATCATGAGTTGCAGTTCACCATGGGACGAATCAGTCTGCATTTTACTGCATGTGGCATACAGGTTTGCAGAGCTGTTCTGGGAGGTTCAAATAGCTGCTCCAAACTTGGGAAACCTAGAGTAAACCACCGCATGTGTAATAAACTTACAGATTTTGGTACCAGCGTAGAATGAAAATGAGATAAAGGGTCTTCTATAGCCTGCAAGAAAGCAACTTTTTCTCAGCATTAATAGAAGAATGGAAATGGTAACAGAACAATAACAGAGACAGTGTATGTAATGGCACTAGTTAAATTCTACACTGATGGCCTGGTATTCATGAACTGTCCAGTCACTGTTAGCGCCCCAATCATTGTGAGTGTTGGGTCTGCCACTGGTTAGACTGCACACACACACAAATGTCGAGGGTTATATAACAGCTGAGTATGCTGTAGTTGACAGTCATAGTACATGTTATTGTCTGGGTGGTCTCTGTAAAGTCACAGGCCATTGCACTGCTGGCCTGTAGCACTTCCACAGTTTGTGAGATAGGCTTGATGCATTTAACAGTGCTTGTACACATCCACAGTTTATGTGAGGCAGAATATACTCTGCTGTGGCCCATAGAGACACAAAACATGTGATGTGCACCAGCTACTTCTGTGTTTCTAAATCCTTTCTTTCATGGGGTAGTGCACCCCCCACACACACACACACATGATACAAAGCATTGCTTAGAACTATACCATTCTAACTGCTGATTAATGAGTGGCAGCCATACATTTTCTTGTGCCGTACTGTAGGTGGCACATAAAATGGTTCATGGGAACACTGGGCACATTCATGTGCTGCCCAGAAACAGGTACACAATGTATGACATGCCACCAATTTACATACATATTTCTTTGATACTGCAGGTAGTCACACCCGATGCTGATAACCACCGTATGAAGAACTTGTCCCAGGCTCAGAATGACACCCTGGTCCAGACCCTCTGTAAGCATGGTCGACAGAGACTTAGGAATGTGAAATCTGATGAGAGCTATGGCTGGAGATATGCTGACTGAATCATAGTTAACATATACAGGGAAATTCCAAGCATCTCTGACTGGGGAGATACCAGGCAGTTACTTTATCCATGGTGAGTACTGGACTTGACTTCAGAACTGTACAGAGCACCTCAAATATCAAGTGATAATGCCCCAAGTGTGTATGCCATAATATGTGGGAGTATATGTCCAACCCGTCTGACCCAGGTCCATACAACTAACAAGCATGGTTTATTTGTTGTTACAAGAACATCAGGAATGCACCTACACCATCAATCAGCTCAAGGTCTGTTAACTGTAGATTTTCTGTAGCACTCTGTTATGGATGATTACCTGCACTAGACTGCAGGTGTTGATGAAGAGTGCATTCTTAGAATCAGCTATGCTTATGTGTTTTCAGTGGTGCTGCATTGTCATGTTTCTCCTCCATTGATATAAGCATGTTTGATGTGATAGAACTGTCTGAGATCAATGTTGATGGCAGCCAAATCCTAGCACAGTTACAGGCCATGGTGGCAGTAGTAGACATAGGTAAAATGAAGGCCATATATCATCTCACCTTCCAGGGTGAGAGCCCTGTGTCTATTCAACCCACCCCTCAGTCCAAGGATGCTGTAATAGGACAGGATGTTTCTGACACATCAGCAGAGAGAGTCATTCTTGATTGTCACTAGGCCATGGGTAGTACCCCCCCCCCCGCCTAATCTTTCTATGGACACTACTCAACATATGTGCAGGGCCATTTTGCAGGGATAAGAAGAGACCAATGCATCTGTGGCTGAGCTGGTCTGGGTTACATGTGGTCTCAGTAATGGCCTGTAGGAGGGCCTGCCCATTTATGTAGCATAATAGAAAGCTGACACAAGGAGTTTATATGCTGCAGATGTCCCTGTATGACCAACCATCATGGTCACCACCATTCTCTTAGTTGAGCTACCTCCATCTCTGGTGGGGAAGCCCACTGTAGGAGTAGGAGGGCATGGTCTTAAGTCCAGTAGTGCCACCACCTCCATAAAAGCATCCATTATTAAGAGCACTGCAGTATGTTGTGGATGCAAACATGGAGAGGATGTTTGTGCTGAGACCACTGATAAACACGGACAGGGTGTTTGTGCTGAGACCACTGATAGACATGGACAGGGTGTTTGTGCTGAGACCACTGATAGACATGGACAGGGTGTTTGTGCTGAGACCACTGATAGACAAGAACAGGGTGTTTGTGCTGAGACCACTGATAGACATGGACAGGGTGTTTGTGCTGAGACCACTGGTAGACATGGACAGAGTGTTTTTGCTGAGACCATTAATAGCACATGCCATCATTCACACTCTCAGGCCTCCCCATCTGCTGTGCATGCTGTGGATAGTGCTAGAGACCTTCCCAGGAGAAGGCACCCCATGTATGGGGATGTACCTAGTTGGCACATAGCTCTCACTTGGGTAGCATGGACCTATCAATCAGATCCCAGTACAGTGTTGCATCATATGCTGGAGCTGTGTCTCTGCATACCCAAATGCACATCAACACCACTCACCTCTGTCCATTTACAGTCCAATGGAGATACCATCCCCTGGCCAGTTTTCCACACTCCCCACATTCACCCCAACATGACTCAGTCAAGCACTCATTAACCTACACCCATCCCCCACACACATTTACACTGCCCATTGTTGACAAGTGTGTCCTGCCCTTATTACTCTGCTACTTGGATAGCTTGTGTCTAATGCACAGTGTGGACAGTCCATGCATGTTATAGCACAAGCTGGTATACTGTTACATGTATTATTTTTGCTGTTGCATGTAATAATTCATGCATGGTGTATTTAAGGCTGGTGCACTATAACATATTTTATTTTTACTGTTGTATGTAATAATTCGTGCATGGTGCAGCACAAGCTAGTGCACGATTGCATGCATTATTTGTACTGTTGTATGTAATAATTCATGCATGATATAGCACAGGCTTGTGCACTGTTGCATGCATTATTTGTACTGTTGTATGTAATAATTCATGCATGGTATAGGACAGGCTAGTGCACTATTGCATGCATTATTTGTACTGTTGTATTTAATAATTCATGTTTGGTATAGCACAGGTTGGTACACTATTGCAAGCATAATTTGTACTGTTGTATGTAATAATTCATGCTTGGTGTAGCATGGGCTGGTGCACTATTGCATTGATTATTTGTACTGCTGTATGTAATATTTCCTAATTAGTACAGCACAAGCTGGTGGACTATTGCATGCATTGTTTGTACTGTTGTATGTAATAATTCATGCATGGTATAGCACAGACTGGTGCACTCTTGCATGCATTATTTGTACTGTAGTATGTAATAATTCATGCTTGGTATAGCACAGGCTGGTGCACTATTGCATTGATTATTTGTACTGTTGTATGTAATATTTCATGATTGCTACAGCACAAGCTGGTGCACTATTGCATGCAATATTTTTACTGTTGTATGTAATAATTCATGCATGGTATAGCACAGGCTGGTGCACTATTGCATGCATTATTTGTACTATTGTATGTAATTCATGCTTGGTATAGCACAAGCTGATGCACTATTGCATGCATTATTTGTACTGATGTATGTAATAATTCATGCTTGGTATAGAACACCAGCACATATATTATTTTTACTGTTGCATGTTATGTTTAATATGACCAATATTTATAAACCAGATGTTAAATCTTAACCAGTGCTACTGCATAATGTGCCCCCCTCCACCCTTAGATAGACATCCCATGCAGCCATCTCCTCCACAAGCTCTTCATTAGGCTCCTCCTCCTTTACACCCTGCTCCCATGCAGCCAGCTCCTCCACAAGGTCCTCATCAGGCAGCTGCTCTGCTGCTGGCTTTGTGACTTCCTTCTCCCAAGTATCTCTTTCTTGCTATATCTGTTGGCATAGCAGCACATTGTGTAATAGTATACACACTGTAAATAATTGACTGCTTGTTTACTGTAGGGCACCACCTGAGACCCCTAGACAGTGAAAGCTAGCTTTAGGCAGTCTGAACACATTTGACAATAATTCATCTCTGTGACAGGATGGTGTTGTTTGCATTCTCTATCATGGTCTGTGAGTTTCTTATTGGTGTAATTAGCCATGGCTCCAGGATGTATCCAGCATCACCAATAAAGGGCCATACAGAAGATCAACCCCCCCATGAATCACTGATATAAGTCACAAATTTACCAGGCACTGTTTGACACACAGTATATCATATCCTGTGCATTGCAGGTGAGTTAGTAGTTGATATACTGCTGCTCCTGTTCGCCAGGTAGGGCCTTTATTGCAAAGTGGATGCATTTAATTGCTCCAAGTATCATAAAGTGTCTGCATACTGTTGCTAATTTTCTCTATGGCATTGAGAAACTGATAGAGTATCCTTAAGACAGATGCCTGGAATACAACCAGTATGTAATCTTTTGATTGCTGAAAGATCCATATAGCCAAAATTCTCAAACTAACACATACCTTGCTGTTCACAAGGATGGGTACTCAATGCATCCCATCAACCTGCATATGAGGGGCTACACATGTCAACCAGCTCTGTCCACATCATAGCTGTCCACTAATTCTATGTTGTGGAAGGCATAGTTATGTGTGGACAAATTACTTGGTGGCAGCAAAGGTAGTTAAGTGAAGCTCCATGGCTATGGCTACTGGCTGCAGGGGCATGAAGTGCAGCTGCATGGATACTGGCCACAGGGGCATGAAGTGCAGCTTCACGGCTACTGGCTGCAGGGGCATGAAGTGTAGCTCCATGGATACTGGCCACAGGGGAATGAAGTGCAGCTTCATGGCTACTGTCTGCAGGGGCATGAAGTGTAGCTCCATGGATACTGGCTCCAAGACAATAAAGTGCAGCTCCATGGATGCTGGCTGCAACAGCATGAAGTGCAGCTCCATGGATACTGGCTCCAAGACAATAAAGTGCAGCTCCATGGATGCTAGCTGCAACAGCATGAAGTGCAGCTCCATGGATACTGGCTCCAAGACAATAAAGTGCAGCTCCATGGATGCTAGCTGCAACAGCATGAAGTGCAGCTCCATGGATACTGGCTGTAAGCCAATAAGTGCAGCTCCATGGCTATTGGCTGCAACAGCATAAGGTGCAGCTCCATGACCAATGGTTGCAGCAGCATGAAGTGCAGCTCCATGGATACTGGCTGTAAGCCAATAAGTGCAGCTTCATGGCTATTGGCTGCAGCAGCATGAAGTGCAGCTCCATGGCTACTGGCTATAAGAGAAGTCTGCTACATGTACATCTGCTAAAGAGCAGGCTACTCCACATGTTTTTGTGATTTCTGTCTTATAACTCCAGGATTTTATTGCAGTTAGCAATTCTGGTGGTTGTGTGTCATTGCACAGAATGTCTGAATTTCATCACCATATTGTTTACTAATATTTGCATTTGCCATTATCCACATTTTAATAATGCTGCTCACTGCCTTATCCTTATATGCCTTGCCTCAATTGCTGGCCTTGGTATTTTGAAGCATAGTGTGATCTCAGTGCACGTGTCTCTGAATCATCCCCTTCCCTGTGCATGGCTGTTTATTGTGCATACTCACATACCAATACATGCTTAACGTTTCTCAGTCCCAGGGCAATACTGATTTTTGTCATGTAAGAAAAGTTTTTGTGAATGCTGTGGAAAATCGCCTCCTGAGCAGTGTGATATCACTTAATTTCCCTTGTTTACTGGAAAGGACCAAAAAAAAAACTGCATGTGGAGGAAAATACTGAAAAAATAATTTGTGATCAGATCTTCATCCTTATAACTGGAGTACTTGAAGTCTGTGATGATCTGCATTCTGATCAATTCACAATATATACATAGGGTTACCACCTGTCCCACTTTACAAGGGACAGTCCCTCTTTGGACAGTTGTGTCCTGCAAAAAAAACTGTGAAAATGGCAAATGTCCTGAGATTTTAGGAAAAATTATTTCCTATATTTTATGTAATAGTTGCATAAAACAGTTATTATGTATCTGAAACACCTAAATGTTATGAGACAGAAGAGACAACTAAAATGGTACAAGAATAAGCTTTTACTTAGGCAAAAAAGTGAAGTTCTGTCCTTCGTACTGGCCATGGGTATGTTTCGGCCTGCAAAATCTGCCTTTTGTACCAAAAATGTCCCACTTTGGGCATTTCAAAAGGTGACAACCCTATATATACATATTCTTTGAGAATTTCTCTTTTGAACATCCTACCTGTTATTTTTTCATACCAAGTCAAAAATTTTCAAGTAAAAAGATTTTTCTTAAAAAAAAAAAAAGTATTAAATGATACTTCAAACCATGCAAACAGACTTCCACAGTGTCAGGTATTTTTATTTATTTATTATTCTTGTATTTTATCAAAGCAATGTAGTGTATAAAGGAAAGGTTGCCGGAATCTAACCAGTGTCTGGAGATACTAAAAGCCTGGGTTTCACTTTACTTTTTCTAGCTCACTATATTCTCCTTAGTTGTAAATTCATTAATAACACAAATGTTTCCTCTTTTTTGTGATATTGCCTTACAACTTACACAATCACAAATTATGCTTGAGTGAAAATAAATAGAATTTAGCATGTAAAAATCATTTAAACATTCTCATTTTTAATTTAACTTGCATAAAAGAAATAAAGTACGTGCCACATATACTCCAAAACACTAATTAAATGAGAGGCTTACCAGGAAAAAATCTTGTCATTACACTCGATAAATGGTATGTAAGTCTGCTGCCACACATCCTGAAAGTGAAAAGTTATATTTGTATGCAGCGCCTGTGTTTCTCTACATGTGGGTTTTTGTTGCTCAGCTTGCCTACAGAGTTTTAAAGCTAGCTCCTGAATTTAGATCTTGAACTGCTATCTTTTGCTCGTCTACTCCCACGGTCACCATCCATCTGCTTTGTGAATATTTTCCATTCTGCACTGAAACAGATACGCCAGCTGGTTTGTTTCTTTAATCGGTTATTTTACACACATTGCACAATTTCTGAGTGATGCAGTATGCCTATTTACATGTGCCACTTCACAGATAAGTTTATACAGGCATGTAACGTGCATGTCACAGCAACAAAAGTAGAGAAATATGATGCTAGAGACTGAAACTGAAGTATCAACCCAACACACACACACACATACACACACATGCACACAGCTATTTTATGTCTTTATTTCATAGTGTTTATATTTTATGGCCCTAAACAAATAAAGGTTGGAATTAAAAACTAAGTGTTTATGGAAGTCAGACACATTGAAAAACAACCCAATACAGTTATTCTCTCTAACACTACCAAAGTAGACTGCAAATGTACGTGCAAAACCTAGAGCATCTTTTTGTAGATCGTGCATGGGCAAAATAGCTGCCAAAAAATGAAGAGCTGGCCTCTGCTTATACTTACTGTAGTTCATGTGTCTAAAATGTGAAACCTTCACAGCCCTTGCTTGTAGAGCTTAGATCTCACCCATATAATGCACCTGTGCTTCAAGCTCCCCAAAACAAACTGCAGTGCAGCAACTACAGATATTTCATTTTAGGACTAAAACTGTGCAAAAAATATTAACATTAAACATGAAAAATGTTACCTCCTGTTTAGACTTTCAAACTACGTTTAAAGACCATCTCTTATCTGAAGCCCAATACAAATACTATATCTTCAGCAGCATTACATGTCATACATATGCACCTGTATAAAATATGAAATGTAAAATGTATTTTGTCTTGTTAAATACTGTACAAATCTTTAGCAAACAGTATATTTACAGCAGTACTATTTAATGCATGAATCTGCACCAGAATATTTAATAAGCATTGTCACGTTCTGTACAAATATTTTCTTGTTTACAGCTAGCACCAGGATCATGCTTACCATGCATGCATTAAGAATGCAAAAAATAAATGTATTAAAAATTCAGTGTAGTAATGCAATGCCTCAGTCATATACTACTATATCAGACGTAAATGCAATAGCGTTTGTCATGTACTGCTGTAACTATTTCTTTGTTGTGTACAGTAGCTACTCTACCATGTTCTTCTGTAGCTACTTTTCTTGTCATATACTACTATAACGGCTTTTTTTGTATGCTAATGCAGTATCTTCCATGTCATATACTACTATAACGGCTTTTTTGTATGCTAATGCAGTATCTTCCATGTCATATACTACTATAATAACTTTGTCATGTACAGCAAAATTGGTCCTGTTTTGTATACTTTTATAACTACTTCTCTGTCGTTTCCAGTAGCTACTCTGTCATGCACTACTCTAACCACATCTCTGTCATGTGCTACTTACTGTAGTAACTCTGTCAGTTTCTGCTGTAAGTAGTTTGTTATATACTACTGGGGCTACTTGTTTATTGTAAACTAATACAGCTATGTCTTATGTCACTGTAACTACTTCAGTGCTACATACCCTTGTGACCATTTCTTTGTTGTATAGTAGCAACTACTACTGTGTTATATATTATGGTAACTACTTCTCTATCATATACTAATGCAATTATTTCTCTGCCTTATACTACTGTGCCTACATTTCTGTCATAAACTATTGTAACCACTTTGCCATGTTAATGAAAGTACTTCTCTGTCATATCCTAGCATAATCACTCCTCAATGGCATTCAGTTGCAACTACTACTTTGTTGTGCATTTCTGTAACTGTTTTCCCTTGTAGAGTACCACAACTGCTACTTCTGTGTCATTCACTCCTGTATTCCTCTGTCATGCGCTACTGTAACTAGTTCTCTGTCATGTACTGTAACTATTCTGTCTTGTAATATGTAACTGCATCTCTATTATATACTACTGTTCTGCAATGTACTACTATAACTACTCTGTCATATACTACTGTAACCACTTCTCTGTCTTATCTATTTATTTGCTTGTTTATTTATTTGTTTATTTTATTTGATTTTATTTATTTTATCTTTTGTTGACCCAGTTAGTTCTACTAGACTAGTGGCCTCTTTTTAGGGGTGGCCCAAGGTGGCATTTCTATTAGTAAGAGAAATCTGGCGAGGACACTGGGAAACTTCCCCTACACTTTTCAAAGGAAAGCCTTATTGTTCCTAAAAGGAATACTGCTGCTCATACCAATCCCATTGCTCATAGTCCACAAGAAACAAAAAGGATTCTAACATATTCTATTTATATCAATCAAGTCTGCAGTGTGATTAAAAAGAATTGGAAAATTCTTACTGCAGATATGGATTTAAAAGAGATAGTTGGTGAACATTCCTCTTTTTTCTTAAAGAACAGTCGAAATCTGAAACTGCAATTGTGCTATGAACATAATAAAATGGGAGGTTATCCATCTAGGAGGCTTGCTACATTTCCCTGTCACTCTTGTAGAGCATGCAAGTACATATCTAAAAATAATTATTTTATGCATCCAGTACCTAAACAGCTTTTTTCTGCCAAGCTACATGCTGATTGTAAAACAAAAAATGTCATCTACCTAGGGTTACGTACGTTCTGTAGTAGTTTCTATATCGGAAAAACAAATAGATCATTAAAAGAAAGAATCCTTCAGCATTTGAACGATATTCGCTTACAAGATGCCAAGAATGCATTGGCTAAGCACATTATGCAGAGTGCAGGACATGATTTTGAATTTACTGTACTACAGATTGTTAGAGACGATATCAGGGGAGATGATCTTGTGAACAGAACAGAATTAGCTGAAGTTCACTAGATCGCTATGTTGCAATCTGATAAGACTCTAGGATGTAATGCGAGTGTTCCACTTAAGCCTGCTCTAAAAGGGTATAAACTATTCAGGAGATGATGATTAGACATTCAGGTTTCATTGTCTTGATAAATTGGCTGAAGAACCATACATTACTCTTATGGAGAAAGGTGCAGTTCTGTCTGGAATCTATGATTGGTTATTACCTTGCTCACTTAATGAATTGATTAGTTCTGTGAATAGTTATACCAAGTGGAGGTGTGGACCATTTGAACAATCATTATTGGCTGGAGACTGTTTTTAAATGAATGAATTTTTCATTTATTTTATGGATCTGAAGAAGTGTTGTATAGTAATACAAAAGCATTTATCTCTGTTCATGTCGTCTTTTATACAGTTTCTTATAGTTTTACTGGTTTGTATTAAAGAATTTCAAGTTTATGTTCTTGACCATGTTAGGTTGTCTTCACTTGATTAATTTTATTTATCGTTGCATTGAAGACCAACATTTAGTAACTGCCGCTGGGCTTTTTCTTCTTTCATGTCTGCTAATATAGTAGCTATATCCTTAGGGTCAGAATGCGTGATATTATTATGGATGAGCTCAATGCACTGTTGGACATTATTTCTTAATTTTCTGACATAACTAAAGACATTTTTTAAGTTTCCTTTGGAATCTGTAGTAAGTTTCATGCTGTGCTTTACATTTTCTAATAGTCTTTTAAAGTTCCTTGCTGGCATGTTTCTGTGTAGTTTTGAAGCAGGGAGATGGAAATTTCTTACAACCTTTTTCATTATTTTCCTTCTGCTGATGTACAGTTTATTAACAGTAGTTCCAACAGAGGCTTGTTCCTGAATTTACTACAATGTTTACTTCAAATGAGTGCTGACTTTTCTATACAATTTATCAGGTGCTGGTAGAAGTCAGAGGTAAATGCAGCAGTCCTGTCATTTGGGTCCATTTGCAAGGGATTGTTGGGAATTTTTCATAGGCCTTCTACAAGGAGGAGTAGGTTTGCCTTGGAAAAGTCCCCAAAGATGGTCTAATTTAGTGGTGGGATGGTACCACTAGGCCTGACAGAGAAAATGAATGATTTGTGGTCAGATTTAACCATGGATGAGATGTGAGGTGGGGTGCTGGCAGGGGCTGGATTGGTAAGGACAAGGTCAAGGATATTTGAGCACCTAGTGGATAGTTTTACAATTTGCTGCAGTGCATTGTTGTTAATGAAGCCTAGGAAATGCTGAGCATAACTATGTCAATCATTGCTTGGATAATTGAGGTCCCCTAGTTTGAAGATATTTTGTTTGACATTTAATGCATCAATGGGGTTGAGGTAATTTCTGTGATCTTTGGGTGACAATGATGCAGCTCTGTAGCTAGCAGTGAAGTAATAGCTGGATTTAAGTGTGATTTGGATCTGTAGGATCTCCAAGTTAGGGTCATGGGTCATAGGTAATTTGAAGTGAAGTAATGGTGTTTCTAACAAACCCGATAGTCTCCCACGGTAACCTAACTGTCTGAAAGCATGATGGGCACTAAACCCTGGTAAACAGAGAGCACTACCACTGCAAAGACACCATGTCTCAGTAACTACACAAATACAAACATGTTTGAGTTGCAGGAGGGCCTCAAGTTCTGGCATCTTTTTTATTTAGACTCCAAGCACTGAGCAATTGCCACCTTGATGTTGTCCAAATTTCAGTTTGAGTTTTCTATGCAGGAATGTCCAGTACAGGAACTCTACCTAAAAAAGCTACTATAGGGGCAGAAAAAGATTTAATCAGTATGCAGAAGCACTGGTATTACAGGTGTAAGCCATTCCTGGTAAAACAGGAAGTTTTATATGCCATATTATCCTAGGCGGACACATACTCAATACTCTTAGAATGACATAACTACTTAACCAGTTGTTAAAGCCAATAATCTTGTCTTCATATCTAGGCATCATTCCTGGTAAAGGCAAGATACTATGCAAGACCAGCATCTTTCCTGCCTCTAACACATGCAGTGTAAGTTCCATCAGGTCCCTCTGGGTGGAGTACCTCACGTCATTCACTCTGACTGAGTCCTACTGGCTGAGCTAAAAATAGGGAAGGTATATAGAAGGCTAGTCTGGGAATGAGCACACGGAGAGGCATGATCAGGAAAGTCATGCAAGTTATACTTTCTCCATATCCATATGGATAGCTGTCATCTCACCTAAAGCAATTGTGCACAATTCTGCTAACACATTCTTAAAAGAGGCACATAACAAGGGAACCATTGAAGAAAGCAACAAAAATAGCAAAAGACACTCTTGAGAACCCAAATGATATACTTATCAAGTTAAAGTACCAGTAATGCTGCAGTTTCTGGAGGTCTTCTGCTGAAGGGGGCTCCAGCCAGAGTAGTATATGTGTGTGCGTGTGTGTGTGTGTGTGTGTGTGTGTGTGTGTGTGTGTGTGTGTGTGTGTGTGTGTGTGTGTGTGTGTGTGTGTGTGTGTGTGTGTGTGTGTGTGTGTGTGTGTGTGTGTGTGTGTGTGTGTGTGTGTCAGTCACGATTACTTGTTTTCCATGTAGTCTGACTCAACCAAAGCCCATTTTCAGTAGATGGCTTTAGATAAAAGCATAAAGAGAGTACTCCGTACAATTTCAGTGCAATCATAGTCCAATATCAGTTATAACACTATATAAATTAAGCAGTATAGATATTAAATGCACATATATATTTCAGTCTTGCAGGATTTTTTAATTTAATTGAAGGAGGGTGAGAATGATGGAAGAGAAGTGCAGTATGGCTGTAGAAAAGGAGAAATGGGTGAATAAATCAATGGATATTGTATGTGACTAACAAGGAAAACCGAACAGCAGAATAACTAAATTTGATGTACTGACAGAAGAAAAACACCAAAGAAAATCCACTCTTCCCTGACTGAAGCCACCTCAGTGTCTTCCCAGGTTGCTGTATATCGGATGGTAATGTCTTAATTAAGTTTCCCAAATTCCAGGTAAGGTAGCCCTAAGCTATCTCTCGCCATTGATTTCTTAAGCCTGTCCAAAGCTATACTAGGACACTTGGTATTTAAAATAAAATTCAAAATCCTTTTATTTAAACCTTAAACTGACATCATTGGGGACTCAAAGATAGTATGGGCAGTATTCAGTGTGTGAGACACACTGACTAATGTTTTAGTAGTCTATAACATTGTTATACTGAGGATATTACACACTGTGAAAGTTATCCGTAAAAGTCACACATATCCCCCCTCCCAAGGTATGCAATTGCTTCAATGCCCCGTTTAAAATTAAAAGCATGATGAAGTAGTCCTTGTGAAGGATGGCATACTATTTTGTAAGGGTTTAGCTGCCTTCTGATGTATCATACATCCTGAGGTTCGACTTTCTAGATTCTACACATAAGCCAGTAAATCACCTGGAAAAAAAAGCAAGAGTTAAGATTCAGTGGTACAACTACATATACTAGTTATTACAAAAGACCTGAGTTTTTCCACCAAGGGTTTCAAGTAAACTGCAAATCAGTGGGAAAGCAGATAGCTTGTTCTTGTACCTGAAGAAATCAGGATGTTCTGCAAAGCCTTCATCTGTGCTTTAAAGTGATCCCCACCCCCACCCCACACACACACACACACACACACACACACACACATTCCTGTAGGAATTAGAAATAATGTAGACTGATAAGTACATAGGTTAGTACTAAGCATATTGTCTGAATGACCATATAGGGCCTAGCCAAGCACCTTAGGGAGTATAACTGGTAGACTTACTCCTCCCCTTGATAAAGACCAAATTGCTAAACCTGCAAATAAAGTTATGTGAACCTGTCCAATCACCAAGACCTAACTTGAAAGAGTTCAAATGTTACATAGCTGACAGTGCAAAAGAAGTTTGGTCCACAGATAAGGAATACTTCGAGTAATTAATCTGCTCCTCTAAAAAGGTCCTATTTGTACAACAGTGTAAGTTCTGAACATTGGATGGAGTTTGCTTAACACCGCCAGTACTTCTGAGTTAGAAAAGGTCTAGACAGGATGAGACAAAGATCTCATACTTAAAAGATTGCAGAAAATGAAATTTCACCCAAGTCTTATAGGAAAAACTATTCAGCCGTATCAAATTATTTTTTTTAAAAACTGGGATTTTTTCCCCCCTCTGCCTATTGACCGTAAATATTCTCCCTCTTGGACCACCATTCATTCCCTCTAGTGGAAAGTCGGAAAGTCCCCAGCTCCACTGAGGTGAGATCTGAGCCATCTGGAGGGTGGAGCCATTGTACAGTCAGATATCGGGGCTGTTTGTGCCATTACCAATATCCCAACTATAAGGGTTTTAGAATGGTCTAACCCCTTCCCTGGTTGCGATGTGAGCACTTGCCTCACTGTATCAACTGCCTGCATCCTTTTTGCCAGTTCACATGTACCACTCCTCCACATGTGTGAACAAAGGCTATAGTCACCAGCTTGGGTGAAAAGGCCCAGGCCTCCCTGCGCCAGCTCCCTCCATATAGATATGCCTCTCTCTTTCCAGAAGAAGTTTTACCAACAGACCAGTGGTGTGAGCCAACTGAGGCCACCATTTGTTCTTCACAGGATAGGCATTCCCATCCTCCTTGTCTGCACTGTCAAGCACCCCAGCTGCTAATTGGATTTGGGTTGTGCCATGCCATCAGCCTGAGGGATTCAATAATGGCTCTAGACGCAGGATTATAACACTTGATGCAGCTTGAATTCCACACAAATGACAGCATACTTAGGGCATATTTGCCATCACAAATTATTCAACTCATTAAATGGCTAACTGCATTATGGGTAGTCAGTAGTATTAAAGGTACAAGCACATTGACATATATAAATATATATGCACAGTAGAAGGCTGTACAAAACTGCTATCATCGCATCTCCCTCAAAGAAGAAAGAGATAAAGAGAGATCTGTCTCAAAAGACTTATATATAGTCTGGCAGTTGGCACATAGAGTTAAGGCTGTGAACAGTAGTTCCTGTAGTACAGGGTTTGATTCCCTCAGCCCTCGTTTGTCTACTGTGTGACCTTGAGAAAGCTGTTTAACCAGACATTGCTCCCAGGTTACTCCTGAAAAGGAGCCATGTGTCCAGTAGGCCTACTTGGCTAACAAAGGATGATCTTATTAAAATGTCTCATGCACATACCACATACTTAACACTCTTGAATGAAATGCAGCAACTTCTAAAGAATATTTTAAACTTTGTCTGTACTTTAGTTGCTACATCTTCAGCAGCAACTTCTGAGGTAATAATACAATTTCTGTTTGAAAAATGTTATAAGGTATATGTCGAGAATATTAAAGTAAAGTGAAATTAGTCTCTTATCTGCCCCTGAATGTAGCAAAATGAACCTTACTGACATGACTGGTCACTCACACTTTTATATAACCTGTGGAAGAAAGAGGTTAGACAAATTGTTAAAACTTTCAGGGTCTTTTCTAACATCTCTATGTAGACAAGTGTTGGTATCATTTAACAGTCACATTAGGATTCAACGCACTCTGGGTAGCCTTGTAACTTGCCTCAGACTTAGAACTTCCAACTTTATCTCAAAAAGCTCACTGTAGCAGTACATTTGATGGAATTAGTTTACTTCAGTTAGTTAAGTCCTTATCATCCTTGCTTCATACATCTAGGTATGTCTTTCTGACATATGACCTCTCAGGAATGGCCTGGATATGTCTCTGGTTGCATCTCACAATGGCACCATCCACGTGTATTATATAATACCCTGGTTCAGCATTTCTGTATGCCATAGTGCCACTTGTTTCACTTTTTCTCTCCCAATCCAGCTTTAGGTGCCTTGGTTGGCCAGGCTGAAGTCCAGTTTTAGCTGCATTAGTTGGCCTGGTTAAAGTCCAGCTTTAGGTACATTGGTTGGACTGGTTGAAGAACATGTAGAGTCTGGGAGGAATAATAACTGTCACACAAGTGTTTCTCAGCATCTTTTATTTTTTGGTCACTTTTTTGATAGATTTGAAAAGGAATGGTCTTTGCTGTCAGTTTGTTTTCCAGCATAGATAGAGTAGTTCTGATTTATCTGACAAGCATTAGCTGTGTGAGGCTTACTACAGTAGGACTGTGTTGAGTAGCACTGTAAGATGTAAGAGCTTCGTGAGGATCAGGTTAGTGAAGAATCCTTTTGACAGCTTGGAATGCTCTTTCAGCAGTTCCATTGGACTGTGGCTAGGTAAGCATTTTAAATGTCTGGACCCACCACGGCGAGTCCCAAAACACGCAGAATGAATGGTTAGAAGAATGAACTTACATATACTAAGTCCATGATGACATTTCTCAGAATATTCCCTTTTCTCACAGGTATGATGATCTTGGAGTTGATATATATAAGTTCAGGAGGTGTGCGGGGAGGTGTAAAACGAAGTTTTAAGGAAAAGAGCGATTTAAGATTCAGTCTTCTCCAGGTTTTCTTTCTTTTTGGGGGGGGATGGTTTGGCATTTGGCATTTTTTAAGTGTTGACTTTTCAGTAGGGAGCCCTGTGAATAGTGATGACGTAATATAGTATGCTTGAAGCCATATTCCTCAGCAGATTGTGGGAACCCTGCAGATAGAAACGATCTGTTATCAATTTGATTGACGTGCCATACCCTTACAAATTGTCATAAACCTGACAATTTATTGGCTACTCATGGTTGGTATATGTAGTATTTCTATATCATGAGCATAATAGTCCAATACTACAAGGTAGCTCTTTCCTTCAAAGTCACAAAGCTCTGAAGTTGTTGCAATGGAGTTGGTAGTAATGGTTATCTCCTCTGGTATGTTTATCTATTATGCAAAATTGTGCAGTAAACACAGGCTTTGCAATGGCCTTTTAATACTGGGTCACCCAACTGACCAGGCTCTTTCACGACATTAAGTCAGGCCTTGATATCCTACATGTATTTGTTTAAGTACATATTTATATATTTATATATTTGTTCAGCACATTATGAAGAAAGTACAAAAATGTTGTCTTGGTACTACAGCAAGCCATTATGTTTAGACACTTGTGGTATGACAGTACAGTTTATGTACATCAGATGCTTTATCTGTGTCTAACAGTTAGATCTATCCCTTACATATTTAATGAACATCTGTAGCTTATTGTAATGTTTGATAACTTATTCTAGTTTAAGCCTTTTAGTAGTTACTGGTTAATTTGTTTTAATCCTATGCGCATAAAGAGCAACATCATTTTCAGTGTTAGATTGTGTGTTGTCGTTGTCAGTTAATGGGCTTTTTGATAATGTGTCTGCCATAATGTAGACCTTCCCAGATACATGGATTGCTGTGGCATTGAAAAGTCTCATTTTTATAAACAATATCTGTCTCAAGTTTTAACCTTTTCTAATGAAAAAAGTAGGGCATCTTTTATGGAAATGTGAGATTTTGCAGGACAGACAATACAGAAAGCCAGTACAAAGAACTGAACAACACTTATTGGTAATAATATAAACTCACTATTGTAGAATTTCATGTTGCTTATGTTGATTCATATGATACTAAAGTATTTTAGACACAAAATAAGTCTATTATGATTTGAAACATAGGAAGTAATTTTTGTCCTAAAATCTCAGGACATTTTTCATGTTTCATGTTTTCCTGCAGGATGTAACTGCTTGACCAGACATTATACTGCATAAAGAGGGACAGGTGATAAGCATACCTCTGGCATCTTGGCAGAGTTTTGCCCAAATCATAGGACTTAATCAGTGTAACCTGTGGTTTGTGGTTATTCTGGTCTTGGACTCTCTCTAACCCTAGAAGGTATCTTGAGAATGTTCCACAAGCCCTTACACATGTACACTGTATTTGTGAATACCTGTATTCTGTATCATTTGTCATTCTGAAAAAATAGGCAATAGGTCTTAATACTTGTCTACCCATTTGGACTAAAGCAGCACTGAGACCGTAACTGTTGGCATCTGCACTCATGATTGTGGGTCACTTGACATCACAGTAGGTGAGCACTGGAGCAGAATTTGTTTAACTTCGGTGAAGGCTTGGGCTTGAACATTTCCCCCATAAGAAGGGTGCAGCTTTCTTTAAATCTGTCAGTGGACCAAGCACTGTGGACAGATGTGGCAAAAATATGCTCAAGAAATTTCAAGCCGAAAGCCTGATATAGCTTATTTACACAGATTGGACCTTTTACCTATTGTCTTGACTTTTAATCTGGTCATTTTCCACTGGCACTTATTTTGTGACCTAAATAATTAATTTTGGGCTTATCATGTAAGCATTTGTCTCTTTTTAGCATGCACCCTAAGTTTTTGCTGGTTTCAAGCAGTGTCTCTAATCTTGTGTCATGTCTCTCGTTATCAGGAGCATTCACTAGCACATCGTCCATGACAACAGCAACATTTTGGAAGATTAGTAATTTGTGCTGCTCAGCTTATACCAAATGACAGACTTTTCAAGCAAAACATTATAATCAAAGTATTGTTAGTTTTTGACTGTATCTCTGTAAGAATATCTGCCAAAGCTCAGTTGAAATATCTAATGTGGAGACCATTCTTGCATCAACTAGCCTAGGTGCAGTATCTTCAAGGGGAGATAACATGAACAAGTCCCTCATGACAGCATCATTTAACTTTTTCTAAATCAACACATTCTCACTCTGCCCTTCTTTTTGATAACTGGTACCACTGTTACTCACCATTCACTAGGTTCAATTACACTTTTAGTCACACCAAGTCTCGCATACATTTATGTTCGCCTCAATTCTAGGCAGTATTGGGACTGATACACTTCTGGGTATGGCCAAATCATATGGGACAGCATCTGGCTTTAAGTTCATTTTCAGTGTCCCAGAGTTAAGTGTACAAACGTTTCCAAATACATCCATGTTAATTTCATTTACTCTGGCAATCAGCTCCCATCTCTTGCATGCCACAGTTCTACTTAGCAGATTATTCATATACTGTATGAACGTTCTGGCTCATACTTGTGCTCCATCCACTCAGTCATTGCCAGAAAGCATCCTAAACCCTTGGATTTGATTTCAAGGCCATATATTTCCACATGTGCTTCATGCAACTGTGGACACTTAGAGGTGGTTGTATAAGAACCACATGAGACTACAATAGTATCAGCCCCTGTCCCTGTTTCCATGCTTAGTTGGGCTCCATGCTTTGGTAGTTTGACTTGCCAGCCTGATACATTACTTGGCATAGCAGTTATTGGACTTGGGAAAAATGCCTGTTGAACACTTTCCTCAGTTTTATTCTCAGTGGTTAGCTACTTTTTTTACTAGCTTAGTCTTACACACACAATCTGAATCACCTTTCCCAGTGTTAAATTTCCCTCTAGCTATAAATTTTGAAATTGTTTAGTGTCAGCCTCCCCCAAACAATATTCTATATCTGATTATCTGATTACATGGATGGCGCAGTGATAGCGTTGTCGCCTCCCAGAAAGAGGTTCTCTGGTTTGATTCTCAGCTGGGGTGCCTGCTGTGCGGAGTCTGTATGTCTTCATTGCATTTGTGTGGGTTTCCTCCAGGTGCTCCAGTGCCCTCCCACAATTCAACAACATGTGTCTGGAGTATTTCTCCCTGGGCCTCTGCTGAAAATTGTCTTTGTTCCAAGTCGGACTTTCCCAGTAAACAAATGTTAAATAAATAAATTTGTTCATGCTTGTCTGCTTAAACCACAGCATACAAGACAGTTTATATAAGCACCTGGCAAAACTTTCAGTTGACTCTCCCTTAGCTTGCACACATCTGTGAACACATGCCCTGTAATGGACAACATTTCTTTTTGGCACAAAGTAATCATTGAGCTTACTTATTATTGATGCATCTATGATGCCCAGGCAAATGGTTTCATGAAGGAACCCCCTTCTGTTGTGCTGAATTTTTCCTTCTCCCGTTAGATTTTCAATTACTTTGGGCTTTTCAGCTGAATTATGTAAAGCTTATTATTATAAACCAAAACAACTTTTTCTTAAAGGCAGTTTACTCTTGTTTGGCATAGTGTGTAATAGCATTGTTGTGCTTAACGTCTGCTGTTCTAAGAAAAAAAAAAATATACCCTACTGGATTGATACCTTGTTATGCCTCCAGTCTGAGGTATTCATTAATGGCTTTGCATCCAGAACTGCAAAGTTTGATGCAACCTTAATTCCATACAAAATGGTGACATGCTGAAAATACGGCTATCATCACAGTTGTTGCTGCTGCTTCTCAACTGATACTGTTGGTACACAGCAGTCTTACAGGTACAAGCACATTTTTAATATATATATATATATATATATATATATATATATATATACACACACACACACACACACACACACACACACACACACACACACACACACACACACACACAGTCACACACACACACACACACAGTCACACACACACACACACACACACACACACACACACACACACACACACACACACACACATAGAGAGCGAGAGAGAATAGATAAATGAAACAATATTTCTAACATACACTATAACAAATGTTCAACACACAGAACACTCAGTTGAACAGCAACACACACTCCAAATACATCAAAACACAACATATCTTCTAATTAAATGTTTGTGCAGGAGGACAAGCCCACCCATCACCCCATGCTAATTAAATATACCAACTCTGAGATTTCACAGTGAAAGGGCATATTCCCTGCCCCTGCTGTTCCTCTGTCTTACTTAGAAGATAACCTTGTACATAACAGTGCTTAAAATAGTAAGACCATAACTGCCACACTATGCCAGCACTTTTTAATAGCTTCTATTTTGAAATTTCCTCTGTACAAAAGATTGCGAGACAGCTAACTAATTTTGATCACCTGTGCCCTCAGTCATCTAAATGGAACTCTCATACAAATATGGATCTACTTCATATGTTCGACATTTCAAAATGCCAATTTCATATGGCCGAGACCATGTGATCGACATTTGAAATGCTGACCATGTGGAACCGGCATCTATGTACAGTGCAGAATGGAAAGATTTACATTCCAGTACTGTAGTGCAATGTCGGAGTTGGTATATTTAAGTTATGGGGTGGGGGGGGCGGATCCCCCATGGGGGGGTGCAGGGGGGCTTGCCCACCTGCTAGCAGTGTTTAGGTAAGTGTTTGTTGTTTTTTACTTTTGTTTTTCATATGTTCGACATTTTAGATGTCAATCATATGGTCTCGACTATATGAAAGTCGGCATTTTGAACTGTCGAACATATGAAGTAGATCCGAATGAAGGCATAAAGTCTGTTTGTACTGTTTAAATAAGCAACAAGGTTTTCTCTGTATTATTTTGTGTTTGCTGTGAGATGATAAAGCCTCACAGATCCAGTCAGTTCTGTTAGGGACAGTAATAAAGAAAGCCTCACTTGTGTAACAACCGCATATCTTTAATACTTATAGGTTAAAACAGAAATGAAGTGATTTAAGACATTAGGGCAGGTATCTTTATCGTGTTTGAGTAAAGAAGACAGAAGGGCTTGAGACTGAGTCCTTGAAAAGTCTGTGGGGTGTCTGGTGGTCCAACTTATAAACTGTGAGTAATTTTAAAGGATGAAACTGTTCTGATTTGTATAGTTTACTAGGAAATCCATTTGGTCCCAGCACCTTATCTGTATGTATTCTCCTCAAAGCCTGACTCGTTTGATTGAGAGAGACTGAAATTATAAGGTTCTGAGATAATCAGAGTAAAAGAAACTTACTCAAAACCTAGCTTGATTCTCACAAATCTCTACAATAATGGACTCCACTGAGTAAAAGTGCTTATAAAAACTGCAAACACTTTAAACATTTTTGCAAGATATTCCATAATTGGTAGCCTTTTCCCCTTCTGAATTGTAGTTACCATCCTACCAGTTTTTGTCTGACTGAATCCTACTACAAGAGTTTTGATAAATTAAAAAGAAACATTTAAAACGTTTCTCGTGAAGTCCTCTGAAGGAAAGTTCTGTTTTTTTTTTTTTGTTTGTTTGTTTTTTTGTTAACTCATTTTTGCATTGCTTGATTTGCTTGCTTTATCAGGTTATACAAGTCAGGAACTATAGATGAAAAGTGCCAGTGTGTTTGTGAGAACCATGTCTATCTTTGATTAAAATCCTCCATATGGCCAGACCAGTGCATGACTTACCAAATGATACCCTTAAAAAGACTTTAGTGCATGTCAGTGCTGGTCAGCATAGTCTTCCAGTGGATCATTATCCTGGAAAAAACTGTGCAGGTATACTAATTTTAAATTAATCCCAAATCAGATGACTTAGAAGCCAATACCTCAGGAGATTAAAAGTATAAGTAAAGGCATTTGATCAGTGTGGATTGCAGGGTTTGGTGTGATTGGTCTAATTACTTAGGTTCTACCACTGGGGTTTCTTTATGTGTTGTAGACTATCTTATGGGAAGAAGAACAATGTATACATAAATGTCTGTCCCTTATTCATAGGTCCACTACATCAGCTCATTCCACCTGTTGTAAGAAATGAACTGGGGTGTAATAATTCTACCTTTGCTAAACACCCAACAGGCAACTTCTCGGGGAACAGCTTGTAACATTGACAATTGTGTATGTGTAACTTCAAAGGAGATGAATAGGAATGACCATTTTTATTTATAAAT
This sequence comes from Protopterus annectens, assembly GCF_019279795.1. Taxonomy (NCBI): domain Eukaryota; kingdom Metazoa; phylum Chordata; order Ceratodontiformes; family Protopteridae; genus Protopterus; species Protopterus annectens. Next base: position 121,030,005 of record NC_056743.1, read on the forward strand.
TATAACCGGGAAACGCGGGGTGTACAGAGTATTATATCAAAATATTGGGATTTATTTACTGCCATACCAAATATCCCCAAAGTTTTTTTCTAAAGCTTTAGTTTATAGTTTCAAAAGAGGTTTCAGTTTTGAAAATATTTTTGAAAGGGGACACTGCTTAACTGGTGGATTGCAAAACAAGGTAAAAAAAGGTACCTTTAAGTGTGGCATGTGCCCACAATGTTCATATATGGTTAATTGTTTGGAACATTCTGTACACCATCTAAACATTAATTTGAGACATAACACAAACATTATAATTGTCTTAATAAGAAGGTTGTCTGTTTAGCTTACTGCTTTGCCTGTTACTCCTTTTATGTAGGAAAAATTAAACAAGAACTGAAATATAGGGTTTATGAACACCTGTACAAGATTAGGCAAAAGGTGGACTCCAATGCATTGTACAGGCACACTTCTATGTGCAAAGATGCTATGGTCATATATCCCTAGTCCCTGCCCTTAAGTTAAAAGCTTTGAAATACTAAAAGTCCCTATTAGATAATTAACAACCTATGTTGTTTTATTAATATTTATTAATATTTTCTTTGCTAATATTTTAATTGTTCACCCAGTCAGTTTTGATTATTGGCTATTTAATGTGATTGCCTGGCTACAGTTTTTATTCCGAAGAAGTCTTCGGTAGAGAGACAAAAGCACTCATTCAATAAAGTCTTTGGATTTTATATAAGGTGTTTTTTGCTTCTTGGACTGCTTCCTTGCCTGGGTAATTTGGTTTTAGGTCTTCTGTTTTTATGCCCGGGTTTCTATGGTCATTGTTTGAGTACTGTTGTGAGAAATGAATAACAAATTTTTGTCCGCCACTTTTAAGGCACATATTATGTTTAAAAACAAAGTTATTTTCTCCTTTGAAATTGTATTCCAGTCTCCTGTTATCATCAGGATCCTCTCAGGCAAACTTATTCTGAAGTCAGTATAATGGCAAAGAGCACTAAACAAACACACCAAAGTATTCTATCATCCATCCGCCCTCCCTTGTGCAGAGCAAAGTTATTTTGCAAGTTCTTTGCCTGTATCTGCAGAATGTACCTGTTCCATTTCTCAAAATCCCAGACTGGCAACTTAATTTACTTCATCTAAGATAATGGGTTTCTTGGAGGCAGAAAATAGATGGCCTACATACTTAAATATTTTATGTGCATGAAAATATTGAAAGACTGGCAATTATAGTCTGCCATGTAGGTACCAACGATACACAGGAAGACAAGAGGGGAAGGACTCCCTGATAGACCTCTCGGTCCAACCCTCCCATCCAAAGAATCATAAAAAACGATTTGGTACGTTCCCTCCCCAACCTCCTGTAACCCCCAGGGCTACTGGGAAATTCACAATAAGGTACAACTTTAAAATGTAAATATATGACTCAATGTGGAAAACATTTATCAAATTGTTTAAGTTTCACTGTTTCTTTCTTTTCAAATCCAAAAAATCCAGCAATACACAAAAGCAAACCTATGTGAAAATTTACTAATTCCGTAAGAAACTGAATGCAGTCAATATTAGTTCAACTTGATAACTTAAAATCTATAGCAAGCAAATAAAACATCTCTACTGAAAATATAAACAGGCAGATCTTAAACATTTAAAGGTCACTGTCTTTTTACCAGCTAAACAGCAAAATAAGATATCCTTCTGTAGCACTGTTGCATTATTCCACACAGAATAGATCTTCCACCCAGAGCAACCCGATGCTCGGCCAGTATGCAAAAGCCTAAAAATCTTGTATGCACTATACGTCATATCTATGCTCCCAGCAAGGAACATAGGGCATAAAAGGACCATATGGACACAACTACCCAGAACTTCTTTGCAGCCAGTTCGAGCTCCATTTTTTGCTAGTTGGTCTGAATGCCTTGTTGCTGTACTGCATATTTAGCAACACCAGATAAGTGCCCCATTGGGGTTGCTTTTTTACTTTACTTGGTCTTGGATTTTATTTTGCTACCTAGAGTTCATGTCATCCAAGAAAGGAAAATGTCAGTGTGGGGCAGATTCTCCATAAGGATTGTCACAAACAGTGTCTTTTTTTGTTTGGGTGCTTCCCATGACCATACCTCTTGTAGTATCAGTATGGTATTTGTGCCTAAAACATCAGAAGTCGTTGTTTTTCAAGATAAATGGCCAGGGAAGACAAACAGCTTAAATGGTTAGCCTAGAGTAACATGGCAGAATTCTTTAACTCTGAGATACTCCTGCTAGGTAAGATGAAGGCCAAGAAGTCTTGGCTGGATTCTTTAGCTGTCCAAACTCCACTGGAAGTCCCACTGGAAGCAGATAATAGCTCTGCAGGTCATTTGGAATCTACATTGCATTCCTCTGCCATGACCCTGTCAGAGGCCGGCATGGCTCTGTCTTTTCGCATGTCCTCTGAGGCTTTGCAGGCATCTGATCCAGACATCAAATGGTTGATTACTTAGGAGGGTCCTCACGGGATTCTGAAGATAATGGTCAGGAAGGAATTTCTGGGTTCTCTTATCGAATCTCACCAAGGGTCTGAACCTCTGGTATTTGTTAGTGCTGCTGTCCCTTATAAAAAAAATAACAAAAACTGAAGCATGTTATAAAAAAAAAAAATAACAAAAACTGAAGCATGTTTTGGTCCATCCAAATGATCCTCAGAGGGAATGGCAAGAGTTTACTCGGGGCTTGTTTTCTGCCTTAATGACCCTAAAGCCTTCTTAAGGGGTTTTGGTACATGCTGCTCCTTGGACCTCTACCCCTTCTAAATGGCTTAGGGAACTGGATTGCTCAGATGAGGATTCATTGTCTGAGGAGGGGGTTTTGTTCTATTCTTCACAAATGCCTTTGCCTTTGGCTTATGCTTCTGATGAAGAGGAGCCTGTTAGCCCTGAGTCTTCTTTGAGGAATTTTTGGGGATATAATTGCTAGGATGATAGAATTCTTTAAGTGTGATTCTTCTCAAGTGCCTCATCTTCAGAGAAGATATTATGAGTTGCATCAGGTGGATACTCCTAAACCACTGGCAGTTCCCCCTATGCTGACTGCCTTGTTAAGTGCTTTCATTACTACTTCCAAGTCTCTCCTGCTCCTAAGAAACCTGATAGGGTCTATAAGGTTCTTGAGAATTGTCAATTTTTATTTAAATGTCCTTCTGCTGATCCTGCTGTTGTATCAGTCTTTTCTGACAAATCTTCTAAACTTTTGCCCTCTTCCAAACTTTTGCCTTCTGATAAAGATAGTAGGGCAATGGAGAAGATTAAGAAAGTTTGCACTGCCTCTGCTTTGGCATTTAGAGCTATTAATTACCAGACCCACAGGACCAAGTATGCTGTGGCCTTCCTTGCTTAGGCTTTTCAGGTTATCTCTGACCTCCCTGATTCTGAAGGCAAATCGTCTGCCTCATCTTTTTTAGGTTCTGTTTCTCAAGTGGCTTACCACTCTATTAAGTGTAGCTATGATGCTGCTGATGCCTTTTCTAATGTTGCGGCTTATGGGGCCATCATGAGACGTTATTCTTGGCTATGTCTCCAGTCCCTGCCTGAGGACATTAAGGCCAAGTTGTTCAATGTTCCTTTTGATAATAAACATCATTTTCAGACTGCTGCTGCTGACATTATTAAGTCTCTTCAAATGAAAGACAAAACCTTGCAGGGCCTTAAACATATTTTTTGTCTCTCGTATCCATAAGTTCCAGAGGAATTATCCTTCTAGATCTGCTTTAGTTCGTAGGCAACCCCACCAGGCCTCCAAGTGTAGGAGGGGTGAGAGGCAGGCCCCTTTTGCTAGGGCTTCTCATATTTCTATGGCCCAGAAGCCTCTTTTATCTGATAAGTCGTCTTATCTTTGACAGTTGCCCCCCCCACTTTGTTTTAAAGACTATCCCTTTGTCTTCCAAACTGACGTCTCATCACTTAGGACTCTCGGGTTCTTTCTATCATCCATCAGGGTTACTTCATGGTAAGGAAATCTCTCTCTCTCCTTTTTCAGAGATTCCTCAACCTCCTCTAGAGCAACTTCCTCATTTCCCACAGGTTCTAGGTTCCCTGTTAAACCAAAGAATCATTAGACCTGTCCCTCCTTCCCAAGTTGGAATGGGTTTTTATTCCAGGATGTTCCTGGTTCCTCGAAAGGAAGGCACTTGGTGACCTATTTTGGATCTGTACTGGCTCAACATCATTCTCTAGGTTCCTTCTTTTTAGATGCTTACTCTTCAAACTGTGTTTTCTCTTTTATTACCCCAGGCTTTTCTTGTGTCCTTGGATGTGAAAGATTCTTACCTTCATATCCCTATTCACCCTTTCTTCAGGAGGTTTTTACATTTCTCTATGTCTTCCTCTAATTTTCATATTTCTGCTTTACCTTTTGGTCTCTTTACTGCCCCAAGGTTATTCATAAAATGCCTAACTCCAGTGATTGCCTTTTGCAGGCTCCAATGCATTTGGACTTTTTTCTTATCTAGATGATCTCTTGCTTCAGGTGCCTTCTCCCAGTTAGCTGTTACAGGATCTGGAGTTCAGCATCTCTCTTCTTCAAAGTCTGGGGTTTACTATCAACTTCCAAAAGTCCGTCCTGACTTCCTCTCAGGATCATGTTTATCTGGGATGCAGGATTCAGACAGTGCCAATGTTGGCTTCTCTTCCACCACCAAAGGTATTGTCATTGACAACCTTCTTTCATTCACTTCCTCCTCTGACAGCCATGCCAGACAGGGAGTATCTTCAGGCTCTGGGATTCATGGCCTCTTCTCTTCTAGTACTTCCTCTTGCCAGTCTGCACAAGCGGAAGCTTGAATGGTACCTCAAGTCAGTTTGGCTGCAACTTTGACCCCTCTGGACTTCAGTGTTTTTCTCCTTACCTGTCTGAAAAAGGAAATTGAGTGGTGGGTTCAGCAGTTTACTGCCAACCCAGGCTGGCCCTTTCAGACTCCAGTCCCTTCTCAAGAGCTGTTCACTGATGCCTTCGACATGGGGTTGGGGGGGCTTCTTTTGGTCACCTGAAAGTTCAGGGAGACTTGGCTCCCTATCAGAAGTCAGACCATATCCTCATTAAAGAGATGAGAGCCCTGAGTCTGGCCTCTCAGGCTTTTCATCCTATGTTCTCTCCAGGCCCCTTGAAGGTGTACGCAAACAACACTACAGTGATGTGGTGTGTCAACAGACAGGGGGCCACAAAATCTTATCTCCTCTGCAGGATGGCTCTTTAGGCTTGGAAGATGGCTCTCAGTTATCTTTTCAGGCAGTATGCATTCCTTCAGAGCATAATCTGGTGGCACACTGTCTGAGCAATTCCAAAACACAGGTTTACAAATTGATGTTCCTGGACATAGTCCATCAGTAGGGTATTCCTTAGGTAAATATTTTTGCCTCCCCTCTGACCAGGCAGCTTCCTCTCTTCTGTTCCAGAGTGCCATTCCATGTGGCATGGAAGACAGACACGCTTTCCTTTCCTTGGAAGGGATGTTTCTTTATGCTTTCCCTCCTCTTACTCTACTTCCAAGAGTCCTAAAGAAGATTCAGTTGAACTTCACAAAAATCTTGCTAGTGACTCCCTTTTGGCCAAGACAGCACTGGTTCCCCCTCTTAATGCATCTGGCCAAGGGGCAATCATCACAAGTTACCTCACCGGTTGGATCTCCTCACACAGGACAAGGGATCTCTCAATCATCCTCACTTGTCCACTCTGTAACTGATACTGTGAGTGATAGGGTTTTGATCCCTATCAAGCACCTCTTTTCTGAGAACATGCTCAGGGTTTTACAGGAGGCAAGAAAACCCTCAACCAGAAAATCGTATATGTCCAGTGGAAAATATTTTTTGGTCTGGTGACATGCTCATAACCAGGACCCTTTTTCAGTGGGGTCCCTCTAGTCCTGTCTTATTTGTGTGAGTTGTTCCAGTCTGGCATGACCTTTTCTTCTGTGAACGCCCATTTGTCAGTAATTTCTGCTTGTCTGACCTTGAATCCTCCTTTGACCTCTCATTTTGAGGTCCAACAATTTCTTAAAGACATCCTGCATATTAGGCATCTTAGGAAACCTATTCTTCCTCCTTGGGACCTTAATTTTGCTTTGAAAAAATTGTCTCACCTGTATTTTGAGGCTGCAGATTCTGCTTCTTTGCAACATTGTACCTGGAAGACTGTTTTGTTACTGGCTCTTACTTCTACTCGGAGGATATCTGAGCTCCATTATGGCCATTCCTCCTTGTTTGGCTTTACACAGGGACAGGGTATCCTTTTGTATTAATCCTTCTTTTATGCCCAAGGCAGTAAATGCATTGTCTTTGAGTCAGTCAGTACAACTTCTCTTTTTCCCTTCTCCTCAGTCTGCTAGTGAGAGGGTCCTGCATGCCTTGGATTTGCACTGACAGCTCAGGTACTAGATAAAACTAAGACTATTCATAAATCTGATCAGCTTG